>NC_057408.1:50584467-50717196 GCF_019320065.1 Cervus canadensis
CAAACTCCTGGAGTTTACTCAAACTCATGCCCATCAAGTCGGTGATGCCATCCAGCCATCTCATCCTCTGTCGTCCCTTTCTCCTCCTGCCCCCAATCCCTCCCAGCATCAGGGTCTTTTCCAATGAGTCAACCCTTCGCATGAGGTGTGGCCAAAGTATTGAAGTTTCAGCTTCAGTATCAGTCCTTCCAATAAACACTCAGGATTGATCTCCTTTAGGATGGGCTGGTTGGATCCCCTTGAGTCCAAGGGACTCTCAAGAGTCTCCTCCAACACCACAGTTCAAAAGCATCAATTTTTCGGTGCTCAGCTTTCTTTATAGTCCAACTCTCACATCCATACATGACCACTGGAAAAACCATAGCCTTGACTAGATGGACCTTTGTTGGCAAAGTAATGTCTCTGCTTTTTAATATGCTGTCTAGGTTGGTCATAACTTTCCTTCCAAGGAGTAAACGTCTTTTAATTTCATGGCTGCAATCACCATCTGCAGTGATTTTGGAGCTCCCCAAAATAAAGTCTGACACTGTTTCCACTATATTGTCACCCTGCTTATTTAACTTATATGCAGAGTACATCATGAGCAACGCTGGGCTGGAAGAAGCACAAGCTGGAATCAAGATTGCCGGGAGATATACCAATAACCTCAGATATGCAGATGAAATCACCCTTATGGCAGAAAGTGAAGAGGAACTAAAAAGCCTCTTGATGAAAGTGAGAGAGGAGAGTGAAAAAGTTGGCTTAAAGCTCAGCATTCAGGAAACTAAGATCATGGCATCTGGTCCCGTCACCTCATGGGAAATAGTTGGGGAGACAGTGGAAACAGTGATGATGGTTAACCTTGTCTAAAATATAACTAGAAATGCAAATTTTATATGAAGCAGTGCAGTATGGGAGAAAGGACATTTCATTTGTAGGCAGGTGCATTGAGCTCTAGTTTTGCCTCTGTATCCCTGGATAAGCCCTTTGGTATGTCAGGGTCTTTCCTGCTCATCTGTGAAATGAAAGGTTACACTGGGTGATGCCTATGGCACTCTTACAGGAAAATAACATAAATAGAACCTAGAAGGAAAGGGAGGTGTTAATGGGAGAAGACCCCCTACAGGAAAACACAGCATGAACGCACTATATTCCCTAACTTAGGTTTAACATTTAAATAACATAACAATACAAAAGAATTTGCTGTTGTCTTTGAGGCAGGTCCTCAGAAGAGGAGATATTTTTTTTCCCTCTAAAATTTTCCTTTTCTTTGCAGAGTTCTTCAAACTTCTTATTTTAGATTAAGAACTTAAAATATCCTCTACTCATTTTTTGGAGAAGGGAATGGCAACCCACTCCAGTATTCTTGCCTGGAGAATTCCATGGACAGAGGAACCTGGCGGGTTACAGTCCATGGGGTCACAAAGAGTCAGACATGACTGAGTGACTGTCACTCACTCACTCAGTCCTTTTTTATACTTTTGCTAGAAAGGAAGTAAAAGTGAAAGTTGCTCAGTCATGTCTGACTGTTTGAGACCCTATGAACTGTACAGTCCATGGAATTCTCCAGGCCAGACTACTGGAGTGGGTAACCTTTCCCTTCTCCAGGGGCTCTTCCCAACCCAGGGATCGAACCCAGGTCTCCTGCATTGCAGGCAGATTCTTTACCAGCTGAGGCCACAAGGGAAGCCCAAGAATACTGGATTTGGTAGCCTATCCCTTCTCCAGCGGATCTTCCTGACCCAGGAATTGAACCAGGGTCTCCTGAATTGCAGATTGTTTACTAACTGAGCTATCAGGGAAACTTGGCTAGAAAGAGGATAGATGTTATTTGATGATTATTAGTACCAACCTTTTGTTAAAATGCTAATTATTAGTGCTGAGTTGTGGTTATTAGGATAAACTTATCTGCAACAAAATACCCATCTTTGTTATCAGAATAAATTGTTGTATAGTGAGAAGAATGACCATGGGATGACTCCTATAGTGATAGCATCAAAAAAGTAAATAGCTTAAAGCTATAAATACCTGGTTATCAAGGGGGGTAATTAGTTAATAAATTTCAATTTATTTATGCATTTTCTAGGGTGATGCCATGCTGGGTACATCATGCTTTTTCTTTTTGTTTTTTTAAAACTGGCTTAAAATTTTCTAATTTAAGATGGAGGCCAAGCAAGACTCCTGCTGCAATGTCACAGTGTATAATTATTGGACAGCCAGCAGCAATATTTAAAGCAAATTTCACACTGTCTCTGAGACTAGTGTCATACATTGCTAGTTTGAATTAGTTTGTGAAAGTTATTTATAAATCAGACACTTTGAATTAATGAGACATAGCATCCATTAATAAATTAGACCTGGGAATTTATGTTTGCCAAGGTTATATAGCTATAAATAGGTATGTTAAACAGAGATAAAATATTCAGATTTTTATTTTCCTTTGTGAAAAATCATCTATAAATTACTTTCTCCCTTTTATTTATTTATTTTTGTTAGGACCTGAAGCTTAGCTTTCAATATCCACTGGAAAACAAGTAACACTGAAAAACAAGTAACACGATTTAGGCTTAGCTTCCCTGTGGGATCTTTCCTGTTACCTCCCACTTCTCACCCCAGCCCGAGTCAGTTCCATCAGTGTCTCCCAGGCCAGTTCCTCCCTTCTCACTCTGCGACTCCTTTCTCATAACAGCTTTCAAGTAACACTTGTCTAGGGGCTTTGAGTTTCCCAGAGGGAGGAACCCCTAACCCCCACACCACGATATATCTAAGCAGTATAAGAAGGGACAAATGACAAGGACAATCCTAATAGTCCTACTATTTACAGGTGATATTGTTTACATTTTTCCTTCTTACAGAGTATCATCATAGACAAGAGAATGCTAGGCTGTTTTGTCAAGAATCCAAGCAGAAAATGAAGTTATGGTGGCAGCACGGACGGAATTTAGGTAAGATACACAGTCCGCAGGCAGGGCTCTGGACAAAGTAAGGTTGTAGTAGGAATAAAGATAAATAAAACTTGTTTAGAAGCAGGATCTACAGACAAGGAAGACTGGGCTTTGGCTGACAGGCAGGATCTGAGTAGAAATATGGAAAAGCCAACTCCAGCCACGCGTTTTCATTCAGCACCATGGACGGCTCCCAGCACCGCCTCTGAGTGCACTTGCTCAAAACAGTTCCTGCCTCCCGCAGTGCAGATATGGACAGTAGTAGTTCTTGGCCCAGTTACTCTAGGCTTGCTGACATGCCAGTGACAATACCACAGTCTGAAGTGGATTTGAATTTGATAACAATTAGTGAATACTTTCTGCACCTTAGAGTACAATACTCATTATACTGTAACTCATGTTTACCTTGCAGTTTTGGGGATGAATAACTAAGCTTGGCCTCAGGGACTGAAGGGTCATAGTATCTTGTAAATCTCTGTGGGAAGTGAAGTGGTACACCATCATGGTTAAGGGTGCAGGCATTTATGACTTGGAATATCAGCTTTGCTTCCTTAAACTTGCCAAGGCCTGATATCTACATCTTGAACATACTCCATTTATAACTCATGAGTGATGATAATAGTACTGACACTACAGAGTTGTTGAGAAGATTAAATGTTAGTGCTTATTATAACAATAATTGTAGTAGTCTGTTGTATTTATTATAGAAGATAATCCTACTATTCCATCTAACTTCCCCAAACTAGCCACATCTTCACATTGGCCTGAGGATCCTAGGGAATGTCTTAAGTATTCTAGGCTTATTTGTATGAAAGTCTTTATAAAATTAGTGTATAGTGCTTCTTACACTAGAGAGGTGTGGTAAAGCCTCTATGTTTCGGCCTGGGTGAAAACCACTGCTAAAATACTTTATAATACAAATTAAATATAAAACTGCAGTTTTAGAGGTATAAATGTGCCTGCATCTTTGAATGACCAGAATTAAAATTGGCAGTTTCAGCTTAGAGATGTGTAAGTGACCTCAGACTCACTTCTTCTAGCCTTGGTTGCTTCTTAATCATTAAGAAAAGACTTTAAACAACTCTATTTGAGTCTTACTTATTGAGTAAAAGTATTTGAATGAGCTAGATGAGAATTATCTTAAGCTTGCTATAAAAACTCATAACTCCAATAACAGGTTGTGTGTGACTGTGGTGTGTGTGTGTGTGTGTGTATGAGAGAGAGAGATTGTTCTCTTCTTTTGGTAATAAATAATGAATTAATACAATTCATTAATGTTACTTTGAGTGCCTACAATACACAGTTCACTGGAGCAGGTAGGAGAGAGAATGATATAGTGAAGAAGGGTCAGGCTTGTTCTGGAACTAGGATAGCTTAAGTTTGAATTTCACAACAGAATCACCTCGGGCAAGTCATTAAACTTCCTTGATCACTCCTCAATAAAATGCAGTTAATATTTATTTTGAGAGTTGTTATGAAAATTACAGATGACACACAGTAAGAATTCAATAAATGGCAGCTATCATTATTTTCATTAATCTAATGTACCAATTCAGCTAGTAATTTGCACCAGATTTATTTATATTAAAAACCCTTTTATGATTTTGCCAGAGGTTAAAACAATTCTTTGAAAGAGTCATCTTTAATAATGGTTTAAACTTTTAAAATTAAAATATGTGGGACTTCCCTGGTGGTTCAGTGGTTAAGAGTCTGCCTTGCCATGCAGGGGATGTGCGCTTGATCTCTGGTCAGGGAACAAAGATCCCACATTCTGAGGGGCAACTAAGTCCTCGAGTTGCGGTGAAAGATCCCACATGATGCAATGAAGAACCTGTGTGCTGCAACAGAAGCTTGATGCAGCCAAATAAATAAATGAATAAATATTAAAAAATTAAAATGTTTTGAGAGTTTAGTTATCTAATTTAAATGTGTAAAAGTGCACATTTTCCTTTTTTCCCCCTTTATATATTTATTTATTTTTTCAGTGGGTTTTGTCATACATTGATATGAATCAGCCATAGAGTTACATGTATTCCCCATCCCAATCCCCCCTCCTACTTCCCTCTCCACCCGATTCCTCTGGGTCTTCCCAGTGCACCAGGCCCGAGCATTTGTTTAGTTTTGCTTTTATTTCCAATATTCTGGGAGGTGGGTCATAGAGGATCTTGCTGTGATTTATGTCGGAGAGTGTTTTGCCTATGTTCTCCTCTAGGGGTTTTATAGTTCCTGGTCTTACATTTAGATCTTTAATCCATTTTGAGTTTATTTTTGTGTATGGTGTTAGAAAGTGTTCTAGTTTCATTCTTTTACAAGTGGTTGACCAGTTTTCCCAGCACCACTTGTTAAAGAGGTTGTCTTTTTTCCATTGTATATCCTTGCCTCCTTTGTCAAAGATAAGGTGTCCATAGGTTCGTGGATTTATCTCTGGGCTTTCTATTCTGTTCCATTGATCTATAATTCTGTCTTTGTGCCAGTACCATACTGTCTTGATGACTGTGGCTTTGTAGTAGAGTCTGAAGTCAGGCAGGTTGATTCCTCCAGTTCCATTCTTCTTTCTCAAGATTACTTTGGCTATTCGAGGTTTTTTGTATTTCCAAACAAATTGTGAAATTCTTTGGTCTAGTTCTGTGAAAAATACCGTTGGTAGCTTGATAGGGATTGCATTGAATCTATAGATAGCTTTGGGTAGAATAGCCATTTTGACAATATTGATTCTTCCAATCCATGAACACGGTATGTTTCTCCATCTGTTTGTGTCCTCTTTGATTTCTTTCATCAGTGTTTTATAGTTTTCTATGTATAGGTCTTTTGTTTCTTTAGATAGATATACTCCTAAGTATCTTATTCTTTTTGTTGCAATGGTGAATGGTATTGTTTCCTTAATTTCTCTTTCTGTTTTTTCATTGTTAGCATATAGGAATGCAAGGGATTTTTGTGTGTTAATTTTACATCTTGCAACTTTACTATATTCATTGATTAGCTCTAGTAATTTTCTGGAAGAGTCTTTAGGGTTTTCTATGTAGAGGATCATGTCATCTGCAAACAGCGAGAGTTTCACTTCTTCTTTTCCTATCTGGATTCCTTTTACTTCTTTTTCTGCTCTGATTGCTGTGGCCAAAACTTCCAACACTATGTTGAACAGTAGTGGTGAGAGTGGGCACCCTTGTCTTGTTCCTGATTCCAGGGGAAATGCTTTCAATTTTTCACCATTGAGGGTGATGCTTGCTGTGGGTTTGTCATATATAGCTTTTATTATGTTGAGGTATGTTCCTTCTATTCCTGCTTTCTGGAGAGTTTTAATCATAAATGGGTGTTGAATTTTGTCAAAGGCTTTCTCTGCATCTATTGAGATAATCATATGGTTTTTATCTTTCAATTTGTTAATGCGGTGTATTACATTGATTGATTTGCGGATATTGAAGAATCCTTGCATTCCTGGGATAAAGCCCACTTGGTCGTGGTGTATGATTTTTTTAATATGTTGTTGGATTCTGTTTGCTAGAATTTTGTTAAGGATTTTTGCATCTATGTTCCTCAGTGATATTGGCCTGTAGTTTTCTTTTTTTTTTGTGGCATCGTTGTCTGGTTTTGGAATTAGGGTGATGGTGGCCTCATAGAATGAGTTTGGAAGCTTACCTTCATCTGCAATTTTCTGGAAGAGTTTGAGTAAGATAGGTGTTAGCTCTTCTCTAAATTTTTGGTAGAATTCAGCTGTGAAGCCATCTGGTCCTGGGCTTCTGTTTGCTGGAAGATTTTTGATTACAATTTTGATTTCCTTGCTTGTGATGGGTCTGTTAAGATCTTCTATTTCTTCCTGGTTCAGTTTTGGAAGGTTATACTTTTCTAAGAATTTGTCCATTTCATCCAAGTTGTCCATTTTATTGGCATAGAGCTGCTGGTAATAGTCTCTTATGAGCCTTTGTATTTCAGTGTTTTCTGTTGTGATCTCTCCATTTTCATTTCTAATTTTGTTAATTTGGTTCTTCTCTATTTCTTAATGAGTCTTGCTAATGGTTTGTCAATTTTGTTTATTTTTTCAAACAACCAGCTTTTAGCTTTGTTGATTTTTGCTATGGTCTCTTTTGTTTCTTTTGCATTTATTTCTGCCCTAATTTTTAAGATTTCTTTTCTTCTGCTAACCCTGGGGTTCTTCATTTCTTCCTTCTCTAATTGCTTTAGGTGTAGAGTTAGGTTATTTATTTGGCTTTTTTCTTGTTTCTTGATGTAAGCCTGTAATGCTATGAACCTTCCCCTTAGCACTGCTTTTACAGTGTCCCATAGGTTTTGGGTTGTTGTGTTTTCATTTTCATTCATTTCTATGCATATTTTGATTTCTTTTTTGATTTCTTCTATGATTTGTTGGTTATTCAGAAGCGTGTTATTTAGCCTCCATATGTTTGAATTTTTAACAATTTTTTCCTGTAATTGAGATCTAATCTTACTGCACTGTGGTCAGAAAAGATGACTGGAATGATTTCAATTTTTTTGAATTTTCCAAGACCAGATTTATGGCCCAGGATGTGATCTATTCTGGAGAAGGTTCTGTGTGCACTTGAGAAAAAGGTGAAGTTGATTGTTTTGGGATGAAATGTCCTATAGATATCAATTAGGTCTAGCTGGTCCATTGTGTCATTTAAAGTTTGTGTTTCCTTGTTAATTTTCTGTTTAGTTGATCTATCCATAGTTGTGAGTGGGGTATTAAAGTCTCCCACTATTATTGTGTTACTATTAATTTCCTCTTTCATACTCGTTAGTGTTTGCCATACATATTGTGGTGCTCCTATGTTGGGTGCATATATATTTATAATTGTTATATCTTCTTCTTTGATTGATCCTTTGATCATTATGTAGTGTCCTTCTTTGTCTCTTTTCACATCCTTTATTTGAAAGTCTATTTTATCTGATATGAGTATTGCGACTCCTGCTTTCTTTTGGTCTCCGTTTGTGTGAAATATTTTTTTTCCAGCCCTTCACTTTTAGTCTGTATGTGTCTCTTGCTTTGAGGTGGGTCTCTTGTAGACAGCATATATAGGGGTCTTGTTTTTGTATCCATTCAGCCAATCTTTGTCTTTTGGTTGGGGCATTCAACCCATTTACATTTAGGGTAATTATTGATAGGTGTGGTCCCGTTGCCATTTACTTTGTTGTTTTGGGTTCACGTTTATACAACCTTTCTGTATTTCCTGTCTAGAGAAGATCCTTTAGCGTTTGTTGAAGAGCTGGTTTGGTGGTGCTGAATTCTCTCAGCTTTTGCTTGTCTGTAAAGCTTTTGAATTCTCCTTCATATCTGAATGAGATCCTTGCTGGGTACAGTAATCTAGGTTGTAGGTTATTCTCTTTCATTACTTTCAGTATGTCCTGCCATTCCCTTCTGGCCTGGAGGGTTTCTATTGATAGATCAGCTGTTATCCTTATGGGAATCCCTTTGTGTGTTATTTGTTGTTTCTCCCTTGCTGCTTTTAGTATTTGTTCTTTGTGTTTGATCTTTGTTAATTTGATTAATATGTGTCTTGGGGTGTTTTGCCTTGGGTTTATCCTGTTTGGGACTCTCTGGGTTTCTTGGACTTGTGTAACTATTTCCTTCCCCATTTTAGGGAAGTTTTCAGCTATTATCTCCTCGAGTATCTTCTCATGGCCTTTCTTTTTGTCTTCTTCTTCTGGGACTCCTATGATTCGAATGTTGGGGCATTTCACATTGTCCCAGAGGTCCCTGAGGTTGTCCTCATTTCTTTTGATTCTTTTATCTTTTTTCCTCTCTGCTTCATTTATTTCCACCATTTTATCTTCTACCTCACTTATCCTATCTTCTGTCTCTGTTATTCTACTCTTGGTTCCCTCCAGAGTGTTTTTGATCTCATTCATTGCATTATTCATTTTTAATTGACTCTTTTTTATTTCTTCTAGGTCTTTATTAAACATTTCTTGCATCTTTTCAATCTTTGTCTCCAGGCTATTTATCTGTAGCTCCATTTTGTTTTCAAGATTTTGGATCATTTTTATTATCATTATTCTAAATTCTTTTTCAGGTAGATTCCCTATCTCCTCCTCTTTTGTTTGACTTGGTGGGCATTTTTCATGTTCCTTTACCTGTTGGGTATTTCTCTGTCTTTTCATCTTGTTTAGATTGCTGTGTCTGGAGTGGGCTTTCTGTATTCTGGAGGTCTGTGGTTCCTTTTTATTGTGGAGGTTTTACCCAGTGGGTGGGGTTAGACGATTGGCTTGTCAAGGTTTCCTGGTTAGGGAAGCTTGCGTCAGTGTTCTGGTGCATGGGACTTGATTTCTTCTCTTTGGAGAGCAATGGAGTGCCCAGTAATGAGTTTTGAGATGGGTCTATGTGTTAGGTGTGACCTTGGGCAGCCTGTATGTTGATGTTCAGGGCTATGTTCCTGCGTTGCTGGAGAATTTGCGTGGTATGTCTTGCTCTAAAACTTATTGGCTCTTGGGTGGTGTTTGGTTTCAGTGTAGGTATGGAGGCTTTTGGACAGTCACTTATTACTTAAAGTCCCATGTAGTCAGGAGTTTTCTGGTGTTCTCAGGTTTTGGGCTTAAGTCTCCTGCCTCTGGATTTCAGTTTTATTCTTCCTGTAGTCTCAGGACTTCTCCAACTATACAGCACTGATAATAAAACTTCTAGGTTAATGGTGAAAAGATTCTCCCCCTTTAGGGACACCCAGAGAGGTTCACAGAGTTACATGAAGAAGAGGAGAGGGAGGAGGGAGATAGAGATGAGCAGGAGGAGAAAAAGGGGGACTCAAGAGGAGAGAGACAGATCTACGCAGTTGTCTGTTCCTAGAGTGTTCTCCGTAGCCCAGACACCCACAAAGATTCACAGAACTGGATTGGGAAGAGAAGGGGAAAGGAGGAAGTAGAGTGTTCTGAGGTAGGAAACAGAGAGTCAAGATTGGGAGAGAATAATCAACACACTCCTGAATAAAAATGGGAACTGAATATTGGATTCTTAAATGTTCACAATTTATATCATATACTGAAAAACAAAAATTAAAAATCTAGAGTAGAGGTTAGACTCTTAAAAATACTATATTAAAAACAAAAACCAAAACACACACACAAAAATTTTTGAAATATATATGAAGTTCAGTTTAAAAATAGGGCTTCTCTTCTTTTTTTTTTTGGTAAGGTTATAGTGTATTGAAAATGAAAATTAAGGAGTAGTAGAGGAGTACTAGAGGACTTTAAAAGAAATAAGAGAAAAAGAAAAATAGAAAATAGAAGAGAAAAAGGCGAAAAAAAAAGAAAGAAAGAAAAAAAAAGAATTTTCCCTAATTAAAAAAATCGTAAAAATCTATGAAAATGAAAGTTAAGGAATGATGGGGGAGTAATAGGGAATTTTAAAGGAAAATAAAAGAGAAAAAAAAAATTTTTTTTCTTACTTAAAAAAAAAAAAAGAAAAAAGTAAAAATATTTCTAGGAATTTCTCTGGAGCTGTTGCGGTCAGTGTGGGTTCGGCTCAGTTTCAGATAGCTCCTCGTTCCAGCTTACACTTCTCGATATCTACAGGCCCCTTCTGGTGTAGTCGGTGTTTTCTACAGGGATTTTAATCTGTTGCACCGGTCCCTTCTGAAGCGGTTCCCTTTGTTTATTTGGCTTCTGTTTGCCGGTCTCTTCAGAGCCTCATTTCCGCCCTGACACAGGCGGGCGGAAGTGGACTCTTATTCAGGTAGCTAGTTCCGTCGCTCTGCGGGGAGGGGCTGGCGCTGCGGGGAGGGGCTGGCGCTGCTGGGACGGGCTGGCGCTGCCGGGAGGGGCTGACGCTGCTTTCTCCGTCTGCGCTGCTCAGGCTCCTGGCTGTTCTATATGGAGCGCGCCCCGCGCTGCGCGCGCGTTTCCAGCCCTTGGGTGTTCCACAAAAACGCGGAACAAAAGGCTGTGCCTGCTCTTTGTGCCTTCCCCGTCAGAGCGGTCCAGGCAGCCAGGGGCTTGACAGGCGCACTCTCCCCAGGTGCGGCGCTCCCACTCCCTTCCACGGTCCCAGTCTCAGTTTCTGCCGGTGCCAGTCGGGTGCGTGCGCCTTCTGCCCTCCGTATCCCCAGCCCCAGTCCCCGCCCGCGCCGGTCGGGTGCCTGCGCCCTGCGTCTTGCCACGACCTGCTCCCGCCTCCGGCGGGTCTGGGCCGGTCCGCAGCCTGCGAGCTCTTCTCTGGACTTTTTCGGTCCCTTTGTTCTGCGCACGGCCGGCAGTGTGCTCGGGCCGGTTAATTTTCTCTCTCTCTTTTGCTCTCCAACAGTTCAAGTTGGCAACTCACAAAAGCTCCCTCTGATTGTCCTCAGGGCACTCAGGCCTGGACCCTACCCCAAGCAATGCCGCCTGCTCCTCTCCGTGCCGCCCCTACTTGCTGGTGGCGGATGCGGGTGTCTGGGGTACTTTTCTGCTGAGAGTTGCTTTTAGGCACCTAATCTGTGGGTTTTGTTTATTGTTTCCCTGCCAGTCAGGTTGCCCTCCTAGATTCAAACACTTCCCCCAGGCCCGCCAGTGCGAGGGTTTCCCGGTGTCTGGAAACGTCCTCTAAAGACTCCCTTCCCGGGAGGGATCTCCGTGCTTAGCTCTTTTGTCTCACTTTTTATCTTTTATATTTTGTCCTACCTCCTTTCGAAGACAATGGGCTGCTTTTCTGGGCGCCTGATGACCTCAGCTAGCGATCAGAAGTTGTTTTGTGAAGTTTGCTCTGCGTTCAGTTATTCTTTTGATGAATTTGTAGGAGAGAAAGTGGTCTCCCCATTCTACTCCTCTGCCATCTTGGCTCCTCCCCCCACATTTTCCTTTTTTTTGGATGTTTTTAACTGAAATCTTAGTAGTTGCTTTCAGACATTTCCATGAACAATGTTCACACTTCATTTGCTTTTTCAGGTCATGTGACAGTACATATTTGTATGTTGTAATTGAAAAATCTACATGGTCATTGAAGTTAAACAGACTGTTCTTTTCATTAACTTTTACATATTCTGATTACTATGTTTAAAATGAACTTCTCCATCACAGGGAAAACATATTTTCCTCGGTGGGATGAATCACTGTTGACTGATTCATCTCCCTCTCAGGGCGGAAGCTAGGTCTGGTGGCTCAAGCTGTGATGTGTGAGTCAGTTGCTCTGGTTCTGTTCCCCTTTTGTCTCTTCAACAGTTGGTTAAATCCTCTGTCCAATGGATGAGGCGCCTCCCCAAGTCCCTCACAGGGGGCCTGTTGGAAGTGATGAATTTGTGCAAGGGAGACTGGGGAATGGGATGATGGGGCCGAGTGAGAAAACATCAGTTCTCATTTAGAGCAACACGTCTGATATTCACCTTTTCCCAAGGATCAGTGTGGACTGCAGGGGCTTAGTGCTAAATGAGAAGTGGTTGAATATTGGGACTTCAATTGCAGATCAGAGGAGACAATGACCTGTTTTGTTGTTTAGTTGCTAAGTTGCATCTGACTCTTTTGCAACCCCATGGACTGTAGGCCACCAAGTTCCTCTGCCCATAGGATTTTTCAGGCAAGAATTCTGAAGTAGGTTGCCATTTCCTTGTCCAGGGGATCTTCCTGACCCAGGGATTGAACATGCATATCCTGTGTCTCTTGCATTGGCAGGCAGATTCTTTACCACTAGCCACCAGGGAAGCCCAGTGACCTGTTAGCCTGCTCCAATAGTGATGCTGAACTGTCTTATAGGCAATATGGATTGATTGCTAATCTGAAGACAGGAGGCCTGTTAAGCTTTTACTACAGTGGTATTTTCCTTTTAAACGCCATTTAACTGAAGATTTTCTCAGCATGTTTTATTTTATGACAGAAGGGGTACACAGGGCTAATAGCAAACATACTGTTAGTACTTTGCAGAACTCAACAAGCTTTCAGTTCCAGGCAGGCTTACATTTAGCACAGAGAGTAAGGAGAGCTTTAAAGTATGCTGCAGTGGTGTCTTGTCGTTATGCAGCTGCTTACAAAGGGATCCGCAAAAGAAGAGATTTTTCGTAAAGATACATCAGTAGAATTATAAATTCAGTATTAGGATAAGCTAGTCATCTATTTATTAAATAAAGATATGGCAAAGCACTCTTCTAAGCCTCATGATTTGATATGTTGTTTACTTAAATGTATAGTCAAAGTATTAAAGTCATTTTGTGTCATATCATTTAATTTTTCTCCAACTCTGGCTCTTTGGTTGCTAAAAGGAACATATGTTTCTCATGGTGTTTTTCCTATCTGTGCTGTGGGCGAGGAGAACTTTACTCAGAACCTTGTATTTTTATTGTGTTCGTTTGGATTTATCCAGAAGGAGACCTTAAGAGAAGGACTTGAAATGCAAGTGGTTTATGTGGGAGGTGATTCCAGGGAATAGGGGAATGAGGGAAAGAGAAGAGAAGAAAGCCCCTGGTGTATTATTAGCAAATTACTGGGTGTATGACTGCAGCCTGATCCTGCCAAGGATATCTGGGCTGCACGTAGAACACACCTCAGAGCCACCCTCACAGAGGATCAAGGAAGCTGAGGTTTATCTTCATCCAGATGTGGCTGAAGGCTTCTTCCTGGGAGCTGGTGGTTTACTCTCTAAGTCGTGTCTGACCCTTGCAACCCTGTGGACTACAGCCCGCCATGCTCCTCTGTCCATGGAATTCTCCAGGCAAAAATAGTGGAGTGAGTTGTTATACCTTCCTCCAGGGGATCTTCCACAACCTGGGGATCAAACCTACGTCTCCTGCATTGCAGGCACTGAGCCACAGGGAAGCCTCTGCTTCCTGAGACATTAACTCTTATAGCTTGCTCAGAAACAGGTGGCGATGCTCTCATGCTAGAAAACGCGTGCAAGCAAGGAACACAGGTGTTCGCAGTTAGCAGTCTTCAACATGCAGTGTGGCGCCATGGGGACAGAACCAGGTAACACTCGTTGCCATATACGCTTTCCTTCATGGTTATTTTTTCTGGCAGGAATGTCTCCCGGGTCTCTGGCAATACTTCTGTCTTGCTTCCTCCTTTAGAGGTATTGCCTTACTATCTTCTCATTTTGTCTCTTTTTAAAAATTGGGGCAAATTATATACACAAAATTTGCCACACTAACTGATTTTAAAAGAGGACCTGGATTGGAGCTCTGACTGTAAGATGAGCGGGATGAAGAGTTTTGAGAGACAAGGTGTTAAAATAGCACTTAGTGACCTGTAGATACGGAGGACGAGGGAGAGAAATGTAGAATAACTTTCTGGCTTGGGTGAGCGGAAGGATTGGAAATACGAAGTAAACCTGGCCTTCCCTTTCTCCTGTTTTTGTTTTCTTTTGTTTTTGTTTAGATTTTTAAAATCTAAATGGTTGCAAACTATTTTTCTTTTAATTAATTGATTTTTAGCTGCATTGGGTTTTTGTTCTGAGCGTAGCTTTTCTCTAGTTGTAATGTGTGGGTTTCTCAATGCAGTGGCTTCTCTAGTTGCGGAGTACAGGACTCTGGGGCCCACAGGCTTCAGTGGTCGAGGCGCGTGGGCTCGGTGGTCCTCAGCATCCTCCCTAAATGCCTGTCTTCCTGGAGTGATCAGTGAGGGTGGGGACCTGGCCCATCTCATTCCCTTCTGTGTATCCAGTGTCTAGCTGGATGCTTGGCACATGGAAGACACTTAAGTAATATATGTTGATTGAATAAATGAATAAGGCAGATGGTCCAGGAGAAATGAGTACTGTGAGAAGAAAATGTCAGGGTCAAATCGAGAGCGATCAAAATATGATGAGCATTGAAAGTGTCCTTTAAAAACCAGTTACTGACCTTGACCATTAATATTTTTTGTGTTTCTTTCTGTCTTTTTCTTCACTATATAGTAAAAAAATTCAACAGTGACCATTCCACATATACAAAATTTATTTTTCCCACTTAATATTTTAAGACAAGAATTTTCCTCATGACTGAGATGTCTTTTACTTCATTTTTGTGATTAGGTAGTAAGTTCATAGGCGCTCATTGTATATTATTCATGTGCATTTTATTCATACAGAGAAGGTTTCAGAATTCTTATATCCTGGTTCTTACGCACTTGTTCACTCACATGTGCCCACAGCCATTTAACAAGGTGATGTTATATATAAGATTTGCATGTTGACCTCATTGAAGTCCTTGCAAGATGGAACAGATATGTTGTTGTTATTCAGCTGCTGAGTCATGTCTGACTCTTTGTGACCCCATGGACTGCAGCATCCAGGCTTCCCTGTCCTTCACCACCTCCCAGAGTTGCTCAAACTCATGTCCATTGAGTCAGTGATGCCATTCAACCATCTCGTCTTCTGTTGTCCCCTTATCTGCCTTCAACCTTTTCCAGCATCAGAATCTTTTCCAATGAGTCGGCTGTTCACCTCAGATGGACAGATATGCATACAATTAATTACAAAAAGAGAGTAGAAAGTACTCTTACAGAGGTCTATGCTAAGTACCAACTCCCTATTAATGTTCACTAAATTTGAATGCTTGCTTTTAATTTTTATATAATTTTAATTAAATTTTTAATTTTTATTTTATTTTTATAATTTTTATTTTATTTTATTGTTATTATTATTTTTTTGACTGCACTGCATGGCATGTGGGATCTTAGTTCCCCAACCAAGGATCAAACCTGCATCTCCTGCATTGGAAGGTGGAGGATGTATAACTGATATTTTCAGTTAAATGCAGTTGTGTTCTCTTAATTTTCACAACATACATTTTCCATTTTTGGATATTTCTCTTTTGAAGCTTTAGATCATATGTCTGCTTACTTCTATGCTTACAGGGATGGGAAGCTGGCATTTATTAATTACTTGTTATGAACCTGACTCTGTACTAGGTGAAATTATTTATATCACTTAGTTAATCTTCATTATTTCCTTCAAATTAGCTATCGTTAGCTTTATTTGATAGAGAGGAAATCAAGGCACAGAAAAGTTAAATTATCTCCCCTTGATTACATGAGTCATAAGTAAGGATTTTAGGGAATTAGTATTCAAATTAAGTTCTGCCTAATACTAAAGACTTTGGGTTTATTATATCCTAAATATGTAACTCAGTTTAATTCTTAAAGAAAACTAGGACCTTGAAAAGAGAATTTTGCATATATAGAACAATATCTATATATTGTATTTTACATAGAATATTTTAATGTTATAGTATCCAATAAAGCTATTTGATTTTCTGTGATAATATGGAACTGTTATGACACAGAAAATGACATTTATAGATATCCTCATACTTTCTACTGATAATTTTAGTTTCTCCCCCTCCTCTCCTATTAAGGCTTTTCCCCTGACCTATTAAATAAGAGAAAATAACTGAACTGAGTCCTATTCTCTTAAATACCTTATGGTAGCAGTAATGGTAGACAATTGTGCATGCATGCTCAGTCACTAAAGCATGTCATGTCTGACTCTTTGAGACCCTATGGACTGAAGCCTGCCAGACCCCTCTGTCCATGGGATTTCCCAGGCAAGAATACTGGAGTGGGTTGCCACTTAATGCTCAGGGGATCTTCCTGACCCAGGGATTGAACCCGTGTCTCCTGCATCTCCTGCATTGGCAGGCAGATTCTTTACCACTGAGCCACCTGGGAAGCCAATGGTAGACAATGAATCCCCCTAAAAAATTACCGGGCAGAGGAAGAAAGAACACAGCAATACTTGAGTAGTGTCTTTGGTTGTTTCTCGTATGTGTGTCGCATCTTCCCAACCAGAGCAGTATTCCTTGGGCAGTGCCTGACCCTCTCTCTCCCTTTTTTCCTCCCTCTCTTTCTTCTTTGCAGCCGCTCACCAGAGTGATAGCTTTGTGAGAGTAAGGCCTTGATAAATATGTATTGAGTTGACAGGAGCAGGAGCCAGGGGCTGAACTGATCTCACACTGTAATGCCAGCTGCTGAATAATAGAGTGTGGTCTGTGTGATTAATGAATTTATGTATTCAGCTTGTATTAGCAATATCTTCCCTGCCATCTTTCTGCCCCATGTCTCTCATTCCTTAGCCATGCTAAGGCATTCTATAAAGTATGCTTATTAATAAAACAAGCTTGAAGAGGAATGTGTTGGGATAAAGGTGATAGGAAGTTATCTGAAAATAGTTAATTCATTTACATGTTCTGCTTCATATGCATACACAGATTGGCTAGATCTATAATAAACGGTTTCTCAGCAGCAATGGCTAATATATTCATGAGACAGTGGCTTTACCACACCCATCAGAGCTAATTTTTTAAAAAATTTTTTCTTAGGACTGTAGCACACAATGTAGTCAAAAAGCTATCTATCCAAGGTCATAAATGATGCATTTCATGGCAATGTTGCATTTCGTAGAATTTCATAGAAGCCACTGTAAGGCAATAAGCAACTTTTCCTGTTACTTAACTATCCCAGCTGAAAAAAGGTGCTAAAAGAAATTATAAGTTACCAGGAAGAGAGACAAAACATTTCCTGGATGATTCTTCTTTTTTTAAAATCCACTTTATTGAGCTATGATTGACATGCCAGAAGGCATGCATATTTAACATATACAGCTTGAGTTTGGGGATAAGTATATACCCATGAAACCATCACTACCATCATGTTATAAATATATTTGAAACCTCCCAGTTTCCTCCTGCCCCCTCTCTTATTATCCTTTGGGTGTATATGGTAAGGCTTTCCTTATCAAATTTTAACCTATCTTTTCAACCCAGGAGGTGGGAACAAGGAGACAATCAGTTAGGATTATTCATTTCTTGCATGATCTCCAATAGAAGAAGGATATTGCTGGTCAGGTCCACTTAGATTTTAGCTATTTTAGGTTCCAGAATACTAACAAGATACATAAGGCAATACTTTCTAGTAAAAGGGATTGTAAGAGAATTTCTTGATTACAATTTATGGGATGTTATAGCTAACGTTTACAAAGAAGACACAGCTATCTACATGTTGTTTGCTTGCACTGTGAGCTTTTTAGACCATCAAGACCTTTTTTATACACGGAAAATTGGCATCTTCTCACTGACCAGAAGTAGCCAGTCGTCCCTAATAAAGTACATGTATTCTATTGGCTCAGTTCTCTGGAGTGCTCCTCTAACCTAATTTCTGGATCCATTCTGCAATGTCTTGATCTACTTCTTCAAAAACTCTGGCTGTTGACCTCTAGAGAATTGAGGTTCCTGTTGCTAGGCAAATTGTAGGGACTTTATTGTTCTTACTGTAGACCCTTTGTGGTCAAAGCCAGGGCTTTGTTGGTCGTTAAGGACCTTCCTCTTACGGTTTTATAGCAAGGGCTTCCCTGTCCTTGCCGGTGGCTTTCTACCCTCAGTTATCTGCTATCCTCTGTCTATGCACCTGTGGAATGGGTGAGGTAATATTCAATTGTCATGGAAAACCAACTGTTATTGGCAGGGAATGTTTTGCTGGAAGTATCACATGAAAGACATCTCCTTTAGGAAATTCTTCTGGCATAGGCTGGTGCCTGGGAATGAGGATCCTTAGTTTACTTTCAAGTAATTCATAGCCATGATCATGCTATGTTACAAAAACTCAAAGGACCTTTGATCATCCTTTTATTTTAAGCAGTATCAGTCAACTTCAAACCACTGTGGGAGTTACACTTTCCATTCAGATCCATTTTATTTAATCCTGTTTATTCATTCAATTTTTGGATTATAGGTCTAAAGGATCTGTCTGTCTCTCTCTATTTTTTGGCAACTCCTAGTTCTTTCTGCAATTTCACTGTTCAACTCAATAGTGAATAAATGGACACCTGATTCCAGGCCACTTGACGCATTTTACTTGATAATGGACAATAATATTCTCTTTCTGGGAATTTGACTGATGACGGATCTAGATTAGTCATTTGTCAGTGGCCTGCAGCTCGTATATGGCCATGAAGACTTCAGACTAGTGGTTATGTTGGAAATTTGATTGGCTTGACTTTGGTAAAATTCCAGCTCTAAACAAGTGTGTGACCAAAGGGTCTGATATGATGATTGGTACATTGAGGGAGTTATTTCTGTGTCAGAAAAGAGGAGCAGAAAATAATAAATGTCTTCACATTTGTTATTATTTGAGAATTTACTGTATTATTGATATATACCTGTCTTACTATTTCACTGACTTTCATTCCCTCTTCTAACAGTTTTGAGACTAATGTTATTCAGGTAAGTAACTTTAGTTATCTAGATACAAGAATCAGGTACTCATTCCCAGAAAAATTATAAGGAGGTCTCAAGGTAGGCCAGTTTTAGAACATGCTTAGAAGGAAACTGGATTTGGGGTAGTGTGGTTATACAAGGCATTGTAAGAAAACTGTGTTAAGCTCATCTATGGCTCAAGAAAAATGGGCTGTGATGCAACACAATGAATGAATGCTTGGAGTCTTTTCAACAGCAGGACTTTGGAAAAGGAGCACCAGGCCAGTTTTGAGGAACGTCATGGATAAATCACCACTTTTGTTCCATATCAATATAGTTGCTGGTACTGGCATCCTGTTCCTTAGAACAAAGTAAATTCTAGAAGAGGAGAAGTTTATTCCCCTAAGAAACATGATGATGTTGTTCCTAGAGGCTCTGAACTTGTTGTTGTTTAGTCACTAAGTCGTGTCCTACTCTTTTGCGACCCCATGGACTGCAGCTGGCCAAGTTCCTCTGTCTATGGAATTTCCCAGGCAAGAATACTGGAGTGGGTTGCCATTTCCTTTTCCAGGAGATCTTCCAGACCCAGGGATTGGGCCTTTGTCTCCTGCATTGGCAAGTGGATTCTTTACCACTGAGCCACCAAGGAAGCCTGGCTTTGAACTTAGGTATGGCTAAATTGAGTCAATAAAGCTAAAGTCAACTCAGACTGTGTCAAGGAGTAGAAATATCCAGGATACAGCAATGCTTCCCACTTATTGTGCTGAAAATGGTATTAGGCAATTTAGGATGATGTCTACCCTTATAGTATTCATGCAACACAGTATCTATTTTGTAGACCAGGAAATTAACACTTAGAGACATTCTTATTATTTACTAGTAACTGAAATGAAAACCTAGGTATTTTGATCCCAATGACACTCCTGAAAGTACTCTGCTTTGTCAGACTCTAGAGGATTTCTTGGAGAAGGAAATGGCAACCCACTCCAGTATTCTTGCCTGGCGAATCCCATGGACAGAGGAGGCTGGCAGGCTACATACAGTTCATGGGGTCTCAAGAGATGGACACAACTTAGCAAACTAAGCCACAAGAGGATTTCTTATATTTTCCCAGTAAAACTCAGAATACATAATAGATCATCTACATTTAATTTTTGGACAAATGAAAAAGTGACTGACTCCTTAGATATATCCTAAAACAAACAAAACACCCCAACCAACTATCCATGAATTTAACAGACGTGGCTCCCTACGAATGTCATACAACTATCTGGGGGTATAAAATTGAGCTCTTTCATACCTAAGTGCTCCCCACTCTGTGTGGTTTCTTTAGAGATCCTGTCTATTGTTCTGGCTGAAAAACACACGTCAAAGTAGGAAGGACTCTAGGATGCTAGACAGTATCTTAGACCTCTCTCTGATTTGCCTCTGCCTGTTAATTTTTGTATCTTCCGGAAACTGTGAATGATTATTACATGGCAAAGGGGAAGTGAGGTTGAATATAGAATAAAGTTTGCTAATCTGGTGACTTTAAAATATATTATTCTGGTTTATTCAGGTGGGCCCAGCCCCACTGGTCCTTCAATGTGAAGGAGGGAGGCAGCAAAACCAGTGTCAGAATGATGCAGAGAGAGAAAGACTTGACCAGTCACTGCTGGCTTGGAAGAGGGATGTGGCTTCAAGTCAAGGAATTCTGGCAGTCTCTGGAAACTAGAAAAGGCAAGGGAATTGACTCAACCTAGAACTCAAAAAAAAAAAAAAAAAAAAAGCAGCCCTAATACCATCTTATTTTAGTCCAGTGAGAGCTGCTTCAGGCTTCTGACTTCAAGAACTGTGAGATTAAATTTGTGCTGTTTTGAACAGCCAAATTTGTGGTAATTTGTTACAGCAGTGATACAAGACTAATACAATAGAATATAGTCTCTATATATCTTCATTAATAAGGTGACTTGCCCAAGCAGACATGAGTATTGTATGGCATAGCGTGCATTTAAACCCAGGTTCATCTGATGCCAAAGTCTTTGCTCTTCTGTTCTGTTTTAGGAGCTCTGCTCTTATTAAAGGATGTCCCTGTGGAATTTTCTCTTGGATGACAACTACAGGTTTTGGTTTTCTGTTTTTATTATAAAACTTTCTTCTGTTGCATTTAGATTTGTTTGCTGCCTAAGGAGAGAGATTGTTTTCACCCACTGCCATGACTAGTAGAGAGCTTTCCCCAGGTTTTTGCATGGGGCTTAAAAAGTAGAATTAAGATCACTTTGAATATTAATTTGAACTATTGAGATAAGAGTGATTCTGTCTTAGAAGTCATATAAGTGAAAAATATTTACAAATCTTTTAGAAATTATTTCTTACCTGTCTAAATTCAAGTTAAACTTAAGTTATAAAAACACTAGTTTAGTTTTTACTGTTTATGAATAAAAAAAAAAGAGTAAACAGTTATTACCATTTATGAGATTATATAAAAAGCATTTAGAGTCATAAAGACTTTTGTTTAAACTCAAGCTTCTTCTAATTTGTGTGATCCTGGAATGATTATCTCTGCAATTTAATTTTCTGATTGTTAAAATAGATATAACATAACTAAGTCAGATTCAAATGAGGATTCATGTGGAGCACAATATAATCCATAAAACACTATACTGATGTAAGGTGTAATACTTATTATTGTTATGAGATTTGAAAAAGAACATAGAGTCTATTTGAGTGCAATCCTCTAGTTGTATGAAAAGTTTGGTTGATTATTGTATGCCTAGGGTATTACCATTGTCAGTTTGTACAATCACTGGCTGATCAAGAAAAAATTATAAATCAATTTCAATAATACACATTATTATTAGCTTTCCAAACTAATCTAGAGCACAGAGGTCCCTCAGTGTTCAGCACTCATAAGATTTATTGTTTATAACAGTGGTTCACAGATTTGGCTACACATCAAAATCAGAGGAGGAAATTAAAAAAAATACAACAACAAACCCTGGGCTCTATGATGAGATGCTCTGATTCCATAAAAACCAAGGCAAAACAAAACAAAACAAAAAACAGAAAACCACTCCTAGTGGTTCTGATTACTACCCAGGTTTGGACACCACTAGTGTACGCGTCTTTTGATAGGCAGGAATGGGCTTCCCCAGTGGCTCCAGGGTAAAGATTCCGTCTGCACTGCAGGAGCCGCAGGTTCAGCCGCTGGTTCAGGAAGATCCCCTGGAGGAGGGCATGGCAACCCACTCCAGTATTCTTGCCTGAAGAATTCCATGGACAGCGGAGCCTGGTGGGCTGTAGTCCATGGGGTCCCAAAAGAGCTGGACACACAACATAGGGACTCAACAACAGCAACAACAGCTTGTCTTGAATAATGCAGGTGATGATGTTTACATGGGGAAAGTCTGGATTGTTCACAGACCACAAGGAGTGGTTTGTACTTCAATTACTTGGAGAGGTAATCGCAAGATTTTAAGTATTTATAACACATGTGTAGAGCACTTAGAACTTGGAAAAAACCATGGAAATTATCTTCTTCAACTTCTCTTTTTTTCCCTCCCCCAGATGAAGAAACTTAGGCTGAAAGAAGTTAAAAGACCCTTCCAAAGGTGACTGTACTAGCCTCCTAGGACTAGAATTCCAAGACTTTGCCTTTTTCCTCTATTCATGGTAATTCTAGAGACACAGCTGAAATTCACAAATAGTCCAATCCCCAACTTTAGCAAGAATTCCATCTTCTCTCTTTTACTATAATTCTTAATAAGTGGCAAAATGTACTATAAATTAAATATAATTTAAATTATAGTCTAGAATCATTATAGATAATTATATATAGTATAGGGGCTTCCCCAGTGGTTCAGCAGTAAAGAATCTGCCTGCACTGCAGGAAAGGGGGCAGGAACTGCTGGTTTGATCCCTGGGTCAAGAGGATCTCCTGGAGAAAGAAATGGCAACCCACTCCAGTATTCTTGTCTGAGAAATCCCATGGACAAAGGAGCCTGGGGGGCTATAGTCCATGGGGTCACAAAAGAGTTGGACATGATTTAGTGACCAAACAGAAACATATATAGTATGTCTAGTAATTATATATCATATATTATTATAGCCTTTATTTATAGACTCTAAGTAAAATTTTCCCCTAAGAATAGTATATGGTGAGTGTGCTAAGTATCTTCAAAATGAGAAAAGTGAAGGAAAAACCACCTAAATCAACAAGTGTGCTTGTGTCCTCATTGTTTTTATGATGCTTTTTCTGCTCTTGCATATAACACCCAGCATGGGAATTACTGTAATGTTAACCTCCTCCAGCATCATCAATGGGACTGATTTAAACTAATGTGAACAAGTTGGATATTAAATTGCATAATAAAAATCATATACAGAAGCAAAAGGAAATTTCACCTTGCTAAATAATAAAGTACTTTTCTACTTGAGGTTTCACACATCTATGTATTAATAGGAAGAAATGGCTTTTATATTGGAAAGTAGGCTGGTTATGTTTCAGGAACTACACATATCAGAAGATTCCATTTCTTCTAAATCCCTCTTTCATCTGTCTCTGAAGTAGCATAAGTAGTCTGTTTCTTTGCTATTCCTACTTAATGCTACATTTAAGGTACAGATTATGTCTAATTCATCTTTGACTTTTTAGTACCTACCTCATGACTGACTATCAAGAAATATCTGTCCAACTGAACTGGTAAGGGAAGAAAGCAAAAATCGTGAGAACCAGAGTTAAACAGCACTTTTTTCCCACTTTAAAGCTATTTTTATTTCCAGCAGTATTCCAATGAAAACTTTTTTGTGCTAAAATTTATACAGAAATTAGTTTCTTTGCTCTTATCAGAGTAAATTTGATTTGACATTTGACAATGAAATATGTAATAATCAATAGATGATAATGTTTTGAGTTTTAAGGACTACAGATTGGATTGCTATTTGAAATAGGTGTATTAAAAACCAGACTGCTAAAATAGAAGTAATAATTAAAATACAAAGTAAATAATTAAAAAAGAAAGTAAATAATTTAAATAGAAAGACTGCTAAAATAGAGGTAAAAATTCTCTCTTTCAGCCACTGTCCCAGATAATGAGGATACAAAAAGAGTTTCTAGTCTGTACCCTCCCCAAGGGGAAAGTAGAATATGGACTTAAACACATTCTAGCAGGTGAAACGTTAGGAAGAAAAACAACAGAGCAAAAGATTAAGGATGGGATAAAAATAAATGGAAAAAAAAAAGTAAAAAAAAAAAAAGATTAAGGATGGGGGAAGGGTATTGCATTGGTAGAGTGGTTACAAAGACTCTGAGGATGTGATATTTAAATCAGCTAACAATGTGATCACTAAGCATAAGTCATTGTGGAGGTAGCATATGCAATTAAGTTGTTGACCCCTTATTTTGTCAACAAAATACCGAATATTTTTAAAAGTGGAAGTTAATTTTTGAATACTACCATTACCAGCACACCATAATTCATCTCTTATGCCTCTTCTTATCATTAACAATCGCTCATGCAAAAGATAGTGGGATTTTTTTCTAATTTTTATTACCAAATTTTGATACTAACTTTGCCTGTTTTCAAACTTTATGTAACTGGAATTATCCGGTAGGTATCTTTTAAGGTTGATATCTTCTCAACAAGTTTGTGGGATTCAATATGTACTGTTTCATCTAGGAATAGTGTGTTCATATTCCTTGGGGAAATATCTCACAAATTATTCATTTTGCTGTTGGATGTTTGGGTGTTGCTAGTTTCAGTTATTCTGAATAATGCTTTTGTGAATATGCTTGTATGTATCTTTCAGGGTACATATTATGCATTTCTGTTTGGTGTGTCCACTTGGGCTGGAACTGCTTTCCAAAGTGGTTTTTACTAGTTTAGTCCCAGCAGCATTAAATCAGAGTTCCCATTGCCCTATACCTCCACCAATGCTCTACCACTGTGTTGTTTGTAAAACTATCTGTATTTATAATTGGTGTTTCCTTGATGATTAGTCATGTTGTATTCCTTTTCATCTATTTGCCAGTGTGATATCCTCTTTTGTGAATGATCTGTTTGAATCTTTTGCCTCTGTTTAGACTTGAGTTATTTATATTTTTCTTCCTGATTTATAGTTCTTTATATGCACAAGACCCATGTATTTAAGATATCTTTCCCACAGTTTTACTTGCACATTCACTCCCTTGGTTCTTGGCCTTTTGGCTACAATCAACTGTAGTATGGGGGCTTCCCAGGTGGCACAGTTCAGTTCAGTTGCTCAGTCGTGTCCAACTCTTTGTGACCCCACGCATGGACGGCAGCATGCCAGGCTTCCCTGTCCATCATCAACTCCTGGAGTTTACTCAAACTCATGTCCTTTGAGTCGGTGATGCCATCCCAGGTGTCACAGTGGTAAAGAATCTGCCTGCCAATGCAGGAGATGCAAGAGATGTGGGTTTGATCCCTGGGTAGGAAAGATTCCCTGGAGTGGGAAATGGCAACTCGCTCCAGTATTCTTGCCTGAATAACTCTGTGGACAGAAGAGCCTGGTGACCTACAGTTCAGGGATCGCAAAGAGCTGGACATGACTGAGTGCACACACGCACACACACACACAGCCCAAGGATGTCCTTGGATGAACAGAAGTTTTTAATGTTAATGAACTCCAGTGCTTTCCCTTGAGAAGGCTTTGAAAAAATCTTTTAAAAATCTTCATCTATACCAAAGTCTTGAAGTTATCTTTGGATATTTTTATTTAGAAATAGTTCTCTCATTTAAATTTAGGCTGTAATGCACCATTAATTGATTTGTGTATATGAAATGAAGAAAGAAAAACAATAGTTTTGTTTCTCCATTAAAACTGAAAGATATTTTAGAACTCATTTTTATTTATTTACAAGTTTTCCCATCTCACAGATAAGGAAATTGAGGCCCAGTTTGGACAAAGACTGCTCAGATCCCGTAGCTTTTTGGTGACTTGCAACTAGAACCTGGTTTCTTAGTTCCCAGGCCAATGATCTTTCTGTAATACCAAGCTCTCCTCTATCAGTTTTTGCATGGGAAATCTCTTGAAGGGGGATAAGGCTCTGAAATTTTGGCCTGAGAGGATGGATGAAAAATGGGAGGGACAAGGTTATTCCTTTGCAGAGACAATGAAGAGAAATTACATTCAACAATATTAATGAGATCTTGATGTAGTTCTTGTTCACTAAAGTGTCTATGAAAGCATATTTTAATAACTTAACCCATCGGCTTTTAGTCTCAGAACAATCTACTAGGAAGAAGAGGGTAAGGAATTATCTTTAAATTGCTTTTTCACAGCGAAGCATGCTGTTTTACCTTACCCTGTACATCTATTTCATGGCTATAATAGCTTTCAGAAGTTCAGTAAATTGTTGAAAAACATCTGTTAACTACAATGTCTTTTTTTTTTAACCCTTGAAGTATAATTCAGCTGAGGTTTCCTTTATCTGCTACTGACTCCTATGGTTCTTTTCTAGTGAGATAAATGAGTGAGACAAGTGTATGTATATCCTAAAAAGTTATATACCTTGGTTATTTTGATTATATATCTTGAGAAAGGTATTTAACATTCTCTGTGAATCACTGGAACTCAGCTTTTTGTTGGTCATAATCTATTGCACTCTTTTTGAGTATGTCTGTATGGCATGTGGTCATAATTTCTCTTTGACATTTCACAGTTTTTTCAACCTAAAACCAAATATAAGAAAATTTCATAAGAGATAAATATTAAAATGAGATTATATTTTAAGTATCCCAGTTTTTGTTAATTGTACTACTGGAGCAGAGATAAGGGCCATGCTTTCTTGTTAATTATTTAGATTTGGGATATTAAATAATGAACTTGGAAGGGAAACAATGTAATTGTGATGATGGTAATCACAATATAATTATATAATTCTATCCTATCCTCCACTTTCTATGTACATTGGATTGAATGAGCAGAGGCTAATTCAGAGAGAGAAATCTTTGTGGTAAATGTTAAAATAAATAAAGGAATTTGGAAGAGCTTTTATCTGAATATGTATCAAAAGCAGATGATATTACCTTGATGTGACCAAGGTCTTGTGATTTCAGAAACCAGACTCAGTGTGTGGTTTTTCTTAATTCTTGAAGGTAGTTTCATGGAGTCATAGATCAGGAAGAGACTTGCAAAGCATCTCCTCCTCCACTCTCCTCCATCACTTGTCTCCCAAATGAATTGTATTGGAAATTCTCTCAGAAGACATGATCTGCGACCCCATGGACTGTAGTGTACCAGGCTCCTCCGTCCATGGAATTTTCTAGGCAAGGATGCTGGAGTGGGTTGCCATTTCCTTCTCCAGGAGATCTTCCCAACCCAGGAATTGAACTGTGGTCTCCTGCATTGTAGGAAGACGCTTTACTGTCTGAGCCACAGGGAAGTCTCTATTACAAAGGTAGAACTTTCCAAATGTGGTTCTTAGTAGCTTTTCTCCCCTCCTATATCTTGTCACTCAACATGTGGGCAGCTTTTTTTGTGTCTAGCATCTGTTATTCAAGCCTTCCTCTCTTTTTAACCTTCAGTTCAGTTCAGTTCAGTCGCTCAGTCGTGTCTGACTCTTTGTGACCTCATGAACTGCAGCATGCCAGGCCTCCTTGTCTATCACCAACTCCCGGAGTCCACCCAAACCCATGTCCATTGAGTCGGTGATACCAACCATCTCATCCTCTGTTGTCCCTTTCTCTTGCCTTCAATCTTTCCCAGCATCAAGGTCTTTTCCAAGCAGTCAGTTCTTCGCATGAGGTGGCCAAAGTATTGGAGTTTCAGCTTCAACATCAGTCCTTCCAACGAATATTCAGGACTGATTTCCTTTAGGATGGACTGGTTGGATCTCCTTGCAGTCCGAGGGACTCTCAAGAGTCTTCTTCAACACCACAGTTCAAAAGCATCAATTCATCGGCACTCAGCTTTGTTTATAGTCCAACTCTCACATCCATACATGACTACTGGAAAAACCATAGCTTTGACTAGACAAACTTTTGTAGGCCAAGTCTCTGCTTTTTAATATGCTGTCTAGGTTTAACCTTCAGGGAAAATGGAAAACAGTTTTATATCCTTTTCTAAATTCACAGAGTTACCACTGACCTTCTGTTTTCTTAAATCTCTACAGAATCTGTAGTTCACTGACCCTCATGAATACTTTTGTCCCTTAGGACTTGGGGATTTAGAGGAAGGCAGGTTGCTGGCTTGAGTGATTATAAATGAATGCATGCACATAATATTTGGATGCTCAGTGGAATTCAGAACTGTTTATAAAAGTTCTGTTGACACAGATTGTGGCTTTTACAACCAGAGTATAACTTGAAGATGTATTACACCCATAGCAAACTTGGAGATGTAGCCTCCCAAATATAAGCCACATATAATGCATTTAAGGAACTTAACCTATGCCTTATGGCATGTGGTGATAAATATGAGTGTTACATCTTTAGGAACTAGAATTGTTAAGGTTATACAACTAAAGGGTGTAAAATTTCTCTGCAGAGTAGCTAAGAGGTGATGTTATTTGTAGAAGAGTTTTCAGCACGTGGACCGTGATCCACCATTGAATTATGTCTCATCTTGTCTCTAATTATTTCTTGGCCTACTGATGGAACAGACAATGTGTATTATACTTATTTTTGATGAAAAAAAGAGACTCTTAACATTCTTAGACTTGCTGTTTGCGTCCACAGAACTCTGTCTGTTATAACAGAATATAACCTCGACTTGCCATGCAGTGTTCACCTGGACCCATTTTAAATGACACCAATAAATTCCAATTATTTAAATGTATATAAAGATTTCATAAGGTGTGAAATGCTGGATTAACAAGCATATATATGGGTTGTATAATATCCATCAGATTACAGATGGTTTGAGAGGTGAAAAATTTTAGGTTAAGGAGTATTATTTTTCTGCACTTTTGGAAGTCTAGACAGTTTCTATTTGAGTTGTTTACCAAACCATGAGTAGTGTAAACTGCTATTCATTATGTTATATTGTTAAGAGAAAGCTAAAAAAGCCAAAGTTATTCAAGATACTGTGTGACAGATTTTGATGATAGGAAACAAGTAGTGTACTATGACAAAAACCAGATCTTAGAAGAAAACCAACATGGTGAGACTAATGATGTTCTCCACTTATCATTGAGAAAGCTCATTTGCTCCGTGGCAGAGCATCTTTATATCCTTAAATGGCACGCGTGTGTAGAAATAAAGCAGAAGAAAATGTTCTTTGAAAAATGAGTCATAATGGCAGCAAATAATATTTGAATTTTGCTTTAATGCTTACCAGATAAATGTCATTCTAGGGCTGTATTCATTGGTAATTATCTGGTAGTTAACTGCATAAATAAAATGGGAAAGATATCTATATTCTACATATGCCTGTGACTGTATATTAGATGACATCATATAAATGGTAAGGTTTCTCAGATAGAGCAGGTACTATGGTTGTCTCATTTGATCATAACCAGTTCAGGGAACACCTCTTTGGGGCTTCCCAGGGGGCTCTAGCGGTAAAGAACCTGCCTGCCAATGCAGGAGATGTTAAGACATGCAGGATCGATCCCTGGGTCAGGAAGATCCCCTGGTGAAGGGCATGGCAACCCACTCCAGTATTCTTGCCTGGAGAATCCCATGGAGAGAGGAGCCTGGCGGGCTGTGGGATCCACATAGTTGGACACGACTGAAGCAAGTGAGCACGCATGCATGAGAGAAGAAAGGAAGGCAAGTATATATTTATAGAGTTTGTTATATTAACCTTCTTATTTGCTATTTCTGAGTCTCTCAATTTCCTCTCATGACTTTGAGTTACCATCTGGTGTCGTTTTCTTATTCCAATATGGCTTTGTTTTTGCAAAGCTCTTCTGTGCTGCTATTGTCAAATACATCACATTTCTATATGTTATTGGTCCAACAGTACAATTATATACATTTTGCCTTATGCAACTGCTTTTTAAATCAGTTAAGGAAAAAAAAACATGCAATTAAGTATCTTACAATTATCAACAGAATTGCTTTTATTAGCACTTTTATTTTTTTGTGTGTAGATTCGAATTGTTGTCTAATAATCTTGCTTTTAGTCTAAATACTTTCCCTTAGTATTTCTTGTAAAATAGGTCTGCTAGCAACAGATTCTCAGTTTTTGTCTGTGTATAAATATTTCTTTCTCCTTTTCTTCTGATACTCCCATTATGCATATGTTGGTATGGTTAATGGTGTCCCATCTTTCTCTGAGATTCTATTCCTTTTTCTTCTTTCTTTTTGCCCTATGTTTTACAGATTGCATAATCTCTATCAATCTATCTTCAGGTGTGCTGATTCTTCTGCCAGCTCAGATCTGTTGAGCCCCTCTAGTGAAATTTTCATTTCTGATTATTATTCTTTTCAACTCCAAAATTTCTATATTTTTGGATTTATAATTTCTATCTCTTTGTTGGTACCGTATTTGATGAGACATAGTCATCATACATTCCTTTAATTCTTTAAGAATGATTTTCTTTAAATATTTGAACATATTTATAATAGTTGCCTTGAAGTCTTTACTAACTCCAACATCTGGGTCTCCTCAAGTACAATTTCTATTCCCCCCACTATGCCTTGTTTATGGGTTTCTGTTTCTTTGAATAGCTTATATATCCCCTACATACATTATGGCAACTCTGGACACTGACCCTCTGAGCTAACAGGCTTGCTATTGTTTGCTTCATTTGTTTCCTGCTTTGGTTGAACTAGTTCAGTGAGATCTGTGTCCCCTGAAATGTGCAACTGCTGATATCTCCTGAGAGGGCACAGTTTTGATTATCAGGGGTGATCTGATTTAGCTAAGTTCTCTCTGACTTCCTCTATTCACATCATACTCTCCTGTAGCTTCCAGTAATTGCTAGCTGATTGCTGTATTGTTTTTGATAAACCATGGGTCGTTGATTGTTCCACATTCTGATTCAATTAAATTAAGTTCCTCGACATAGACAGGCTGTTGCCAGTCTTTTTGTTGAGGCTTTCTGTGACCCTCTCGTGGGTAGAACCTCTATCCTATGGAGCAGGAACTGGTTGAGGAATGGAGAACTCACTCTTCGCTTGTTGCCCTACCTAGATCCTACGGAGACATAACTCTGCTTTGTATGTGAGTGGGGAAGAGGCAAGTATAGGTGCCACTATATGACTGTGGCTAATACCCAGTTTGGGGCTTCTCTGATAGCTCCATTGGTAAAGAATCTGCCTGCAATGCAGGAGACCCAGATTTGATTCCTGAGTCAGGAAGACCCACTGGAGAAGGGAATGGCTACCCACTCCAGTATTCTTGCCTAGGAATTCCCATGGACAGAGGAGCCTGGCAGGCTACAGTCCATGGGGTCGCAAAGAGTTGACACAACTGAGCAACTAAACACCAACAAGAAAACAGAGGCTCAGAGAGGTAACATGACTTGCCCAAACAGAAAAATGGCTAATGGCAAGATGAAGAAATCATTTTTATTTTGACTCTTAGGTGCTTTTTTTTTTTTTTTTTTTTTTTTTTTAACATTTTAAACAATACACTTGATACTCACAAACTTCATAAAAAAAAGCTAAACAAGTTTCACTGAATCATTTTTTTCCCCATACAATTGGCATGGAGTTCAAATAGTGACTTTTGGACTTTAAATATGTGCTTTATGAAAACCTATCTTTGCACACAATAAGAATATGAAGATGATTTCTCTTTCCTCGAAATTGTAGGTTGTCTGGGATACAAACACAAGGGCTGCCAGGTCGCCCAAAGCACATGCTGAAGCATGCCAAAGCAGGCTTCTGATTGGCCCCAGCTTTCTGGGTCTCTATGGGCCTCATTAATTTGATGTGCTTTGCTTCTATGACAATAGAACATTTGCCTAGTCAATTACTTGCACCTGCATTTTGCAGCTTGTCACATTCTTCCTCTCCATTAGCATCTGGAAATAACTGGGAAAGAAAGACTTTGTTGAAAGGAGACACCTCCAGATTTGTTTTTCTCTTGCACCCAATAAAAGGATGTACATTTGCCTTAAATAAGCAAACATTCATTTAACATTTAGAGATTATTTTAAATTGCGATATATGGAAACATCTAAGCCTTCAAAATAGGCAAACTCTGTGGTATAATTTACACTTATCTCTTTCTTTTCTTTTTAATAGAGTATTTTGTTTGTTTGTACATGTAAAGATAAAGCAATGTAGTTTTTCTATGCTTGAAAGCATTAGACCAGTAAATACTGCCAACTACAATATTTGATAATAACTATTGTTGGAATAGTTTTATTTGAGAATGATGTATCATTCATATATTTCTTTTTGTTGTTTATTTAGTAACATCCGACTCTTTTGTGATGCCATGGACTGAAGCCTGCAGGCTCTTCTGTCCATGTGATTTCCCAGGCAAGAATACTGGAGTGGGTTGCCATGCCCTCCTTCAGGGGATCTCCTTGACCCAGGGATCGAACCCGTGTCTTACTTTTCCTCTTGTTCACACATGCCCCCTTTTCTGACTTTTATCACCACAGAGTAAATGTCGCCTTGTATTGATTGGCCTATAAATGGAATCATATGGCTGTGTCCATTTCTATCTAGTTTTGTTCACTCAACATTATGTCTAGTAAGATTTACCATGAGCTATATTTTGAAGTGGGCTTCCCAGGTTGCGCTAGTGGTAAAGAACCTGCCTGCCAGTGCAGGAGACATAAGAGACACAGGTTCAATTCCTGGGTCAGGAAAATCCCCTGGAGGTGGATCCCCTGGCGTGGGCAAACCACTCCAGTATTCGTGTATAGAGAATCCCATGGATGGAGTAGCCTGGTGGGCTACAGTCCAGTTCAATCAGTTGCTCAGTCATGTCCGACTCTTTGTGACCCCATGGACTGCGGCATGCCAGGCTTCCCTGTCCTTCACCAACTCCCGGAACTTGCTCAAACTCATGTCCATTGAATCGGTGATGCCATCCAACCATCTCATCCTCTGTCATCCCCTTCTCCTCCTGCTTTTAATCTTTCCCAGCATCAGGGTCTTTTCCAAGAAGTCAGTTCTTCGCATCAGGTGGCCGAAGTGTTGGAGTTTCAACTTCAGCATCAGTCCTTCCAATGAATATTCAGGACTGATTTCCTTTACGATTGACTGGTTTGATCTCCATGCAGTCCAAGGGACTCTCAAGTCTTCTCCAACACCACAGTTCAAAAGCATCAATTCATCGGTGCTTGGCTTTGTTTATAGTCCAACTCTCACATCCATACATGACTACTGGCAAAACCATAGCTTTGACTGGATGGACCTTTATTGGCAAGTAATGTCTCTGCTTTGCTGTCTAGGTTGATCATAGCTTTTCTTCCAAGGAGCGAGCCTCTTTTAATTTCATGGCTGCAGTCACCATCTGCTGTGATTTTGGAGCCCTCCAAAAATAAAGTCTCTCACTGTTTTCACTGTTTCCCCATCTATTTGCCATGAAGTGATGGGACCAAATGCCATGATCTTAGTTTTCTGAATGTTGAGGTTTTTTAAAATATAAATTTGTTTATTTTAATTGGAGGCTAATTACTTTACAATATTTGAATGTTGCATTTTAAGCCAACTTTTTCACTCTCTTTTTTCACTTTCATCAAGAGGTTCTTTAGTTCTTCTTCTTTGTCTTCTGCCATAAGGGTGGTGTCATCTGCATTTCTGAGGTTATTGATATTTCTTCCGGCAATCTTGATTCCAGCTTGTGCTTCATCCAGCCCGGCATTTTGCATGATGTACTCTGCATTTAAGTTAAGTAAGTAGGGTGACAATATACAGCTTTGACATACTCCTTTCCCAATTTGGAGCTAGTCCATTGTTCCATGTCCAGTTCTAACTGCTGTTTCTTGACCTGCATACAGATTTCTCAGGAGGCAGGTCAGGTGGCCTTGTATTCCCATCTCTTGAAGAATTTTCCACAGTTTGTTGTGATCCACACAGTCAAAGGCTTTGGTGTAGTCAATAAAGCAGAAATAGATGTTTTTCTGGAACTCGCATGCTTTTTTGATAATCCAACGGATGTTGGCAATTTGATCTCTGGTTCCTCTGTCTTTTCTAAATCCACCTTGAACATCTGGAAGTTCTCGGTTCATGTACTGTTGAAGCCTATCTTGGAGAATATTGAGCATTACTTTACTAGTGTGTGAGATAAGTGGAGTTGTGCAGTAGTTCGAGCATTCTTTGGCATTGCCTTTCTTTGGGATTGGAATGAAAACTGACCTTTTCCAGTCCTGTGGCCACTGATGAGTTTTCCAAATGTGCTGGCGTACTGTGTGCAACACTTTCACAGAATCATCTTTTAGGATTTGAAATAGCTCAACTGGAATTCCATCACCTCCACTAGCTTTGTTTATAGTGATGCTTCCTAAGGCCCACTTGACTTTGCGTTCTAGGATGTCTGGCTCTAAGTGGATAAGGACACCATTGTGGTTATCTGGGTCATGAAGATCTTTTTCATATAGTTCTTTTGTGTATTCTTGCCACCTCTTCTTAATATCTTCTGCTTCTTTTAGGCCCATATCATTTCTGTCCTTTATTGTGCCCATCTTTGCATGAAATGTTCCCTTGGTATCTCTAATTTTCTTGAAGAGATCTCTAATGTTTCCCATTCTATTGTTTTCCTCTATTTCTTTGCATTGATCACTGAGGAAGGCTATAGTCCATAGGGTTACAAAGAGTTGGACACATCTGAGCAACTTAGTAAGCACATTTCAAGGTACTTCATTCTTTTAAGTTGCTAAGTAGTGTTAAAGGTAAGAATAAGTCACAGATTTTTTATGCTTTTTACTCTTGATGGACAGAATGGTTATCCCCACTTCTTGCTGTTATTAAAGTGCTTGTGAACAATCTTGTACATAGCTTGTGGACAGAGGCACTCATCTCCCGTGGATGTATACATAGTAGTGGAATTGTTGGCTCATAGCCTAGGTATTTATTAAGTTTAAGGAGATATTGCCAAATAGAATTCAAAATTGATTTTACCAATATAAATCCCACTATCAATGTAAGAATATTCTATGTGTTCCATATTCTCATAATCACCTGGCCTCCTACTAGGTGGTATTGTTTTTTTAAGATGCATTTTTCAAATGTTCCTTGCTAGTATATAGAAATATAACTTACTTTTTTAAAAGCTTTATTGAAATATAATTCACCTACCATGTAATTCACCCATTTTAAATGTACTATTCTGTGACTTTTAGTGTATTGAGAGTTGTGCAACTATCTCCATAATCAGTTTTAGAACATTTTCATCACCTTAAAGGAAACTCCATACCCTGTAGCCATCAGCTCCTAGTCCCTCATTCTCCCTCTTCATCCACCTGCAGCCCTGGAAATCAATAATCTACTTTCCATCTTTGTGGATTTACCTATTATGAGTATTTATTATAGATGAAATTTTATACTATGTCATCCTTTATAATTGGCTTTAGCATATTTTCAAGGTTCATGTATGTTACAGCATGTGTTAGTACTTCATTCTTTTAATGCCAAGTAATATTTCATTTAATGAATATACCACATTTTACCTATTGATTCATTTATTTGATAACCGTTGGATTTCTACTCACTTTTTGGAGTCTGATTCACTTGAGTTTCTTTGATTTCTTAGTTCTCTGATATGTTTTAGCAAGCCATGGTTTTGTAGCCCTCATGACTTGTTTTGGGCTTCCCTGGTGACTCAGATGGTAAAGAATCTGTCAGCAATGCAGAAGACCCAGGTTCAATCTCTGGGTCGGGAAGATCCCCTGGAGAAGGAAATGACAACCTACTCCAGTATTCTTGCCTGGAAAATTCCTTGGACAGAGGAACCTGGAGGGCTACAGTCCATGGGGTCACAAAGAGTTGGACACAATACTTCCCAGTTGGACACAACCAACACTTTCACTTTTTCATTTAACAAAGTATTGCCTGTGTTTAGATAGGTTTTATTATTGTTTTTAAATGCATATTTAATGCAATTATATTATTTTTATCTAGTAAGATTTTGCCAGTGAAAACTTTACAGTATCTATACTTTTTAGACATGCAAAAAGTTGGTATTCTTGTTTCTTTCTCCGAAGCACCTTATTTGCTCTTGTCCCTGGGCCTCTGCATATGCCGTTCTCTCTGTCTTAAAGAGTTTTTGCCTCCCTCTTCCTGCCCTCACTTGCCTGAGTACTTCCTCCTACTCATCCTCAGGAATTGTCTTAGATGTTAGTTTTCCAGGAAGCCCTCCTGGCCACTCCGGGTCTGGTAGGTGCCTGCAGTCCCTTTAACACACTCCAGTACTACTCCAGGGTTTCCATATTTCCCTTGTCATAACCCTCATTAATCTCTTATGTATAATGCATTGTGGTTAGGTCTTTGTCTCCACCACTAACATGGTTGCTTGGAATGGTAGATGTTTTGCCTCATCTTATGATACATCCCTAGAAGCTGGTCGAGAGCCTCGTATGAGAAAGTTAATAAACATTTGTTAAATAAATAAATGAAAGAATTGCCAGTCTCTCAACTTGGGCTCACCAAAATTATCAATAAGGACACTTTGATTTGTTGATTTCAAAGGACAACTGCTTGTTGGTAAATGGAATATTTAATAGTGTTTTCCTTTTGGGCTAAGTGTTATCCATTTCAATGCAGTCAGCTGTCAAAGATGGAGATCAGCAAAGAGCTAAACATCTAAGCCACTATTCACTCCTTGACTCCCTTTGTGCATGGAGATGTATTCCATAAAGACGGCTATTGATTTCCACCACTGGACTGCCAGGAAAGCCAGCAATAATTGCTTTAGGAATTTTGTCCATGAATATTTCCTGTTAATTTCCCAGGAGTAAGACCAGCTGCTCCTCTTCTCTCAACAAAGAATTAGAGAGCTGGGAATTAACATATTCATATTTTTTTTTCTTTAGCAAGGCATTATTTATTTCAGTTGAGATAATGAAGAATAAGAAGCAAAACACAAAAGTAAAGTTTTAAAAGATTTAAAAACTGTTACATATTTAAATAAAAAACAGACGAAGGTAAAAAATTGTCAGCTGTATGGAAACACAACTATTCCTATTTTTAAATATTTAATGTCTTTTCAGGGTTTGGTTAGCTTTCAAGCTTGCTTGTCATTTTTCTTTTTTTAATTTTGAAATGTGTATTTATTTAATATCCGACATATATTTACATACAAAGTTATCACTTCTTACCTAGAATTCCTGTTCTTATCAGTTAGCGCAGTAAACAACAGTTGTTTCTGACTTGTATGTCTCCCCAACTGGACTCTGAGCTCCTAAGGATGGGGACTAGGTTTTATTCATCACTGAACCCCAGGACTCAGGCCAAGGTAGGGCAGAGTGGGGATTTGATACACTTGCTATTTTTCTTAATCAGCAGGTAGAGGAAGAATCCTTGTTAATTCCCCAAATCCTCCCTGTCTTTCACTCTGGCCATTTCACTCTTTCACCCCATTTCCTACAAGTATCTGAAGGTTGAATAAGAAACATTAATGTTGAGATGGATCAGACATTTGGAAAACTGTACCAAGAATCCACATTGTCTAAGGTAATATACAGGTGGCGCACATGCTTTTCTTTTTAGACCCTATAAGAAGAGTGCTTCATTGCTGTTACTTGACCATTTCAGGAGTATGTTTCAGGCACATTCAAGAACTGATTCATAGGGCCAGGAAATGAAAAACATTTGAATATTTGGCTTAGGGGTAGGGTATTTTTTATTTTTATTTTTGGAGTTTACTTCCTAATTTACAAGAGATGAATTACCATTTTATTTCCTGTCTGTGAAAGAAACTTAAAGTCATCATCTTGTTGATGTGTATTGTCAGTATGCTGGAGCTCACGACAGCTCACTCTTCCCAATTCAACCTTCAGTGTTGTCATACTGGTAGCTTAAAATTGGCTATAGTGGGATTATTTACACTATGGAAATTGGGAAATGCTACAAAACAGGAACTTTCTTTTCCCCTTAGAGAGCTGGTTGCTTATCTTTCACCAGCACTCTATTGCATGTAGCAGCTAACCGTCTTTTAAAAACATTTTAAGCTGTGTGCCAATATTCCTTCCTTTTAAGAAGCCTTCTTTCTCAATCCATATGATTCTGGTATGGCTGCCAATCCCAAAGCCCCCAACTCTTTAATCATGCAGGTGAATTATAGTTTATCTGTTCTGTGAACATATTTTTTGGTATGTTTTCATTGGCTCTAGGAGATGTTATTTTACTACTTATTCTTATAATTTTTTGTAAATTTTGAGAGATTGAAAAGCTGTGCTTTGGCCACTCACACCACTCCATAATCATCCTCAATTATATTTTAAACAGATAATTCATTCAATAAGAGTTTTATAGATATAGATATGTGAAGATTATATCCTCAAATTGGACACAGGTTGACAAATTATCAATTTATTATCTGATTATAAATTAAAGTTCTCATTCTGCCTCTCCTTGGAGATTCATGTCTTTGTAATTTTTCCTTTCTCTGAAACTGTCATATTTTCTATAATATCCATAGATAAACTTGATAGTTTGAGGCATATCTTTATTTTTATATATCTAATATTATGAGGAATAATGACTAAGTATACTAATTCCATTTTTAAATATCTCTTGTTATTTGATGCAAAGAGTTTTCCCCTCATACCAGATAAATTCTAAATATTTTTCCTCAAGTTATGTATCTTTGTTAAAGTTATATTGGTCATATCACATATTATTATGTCTTGATACTTAGAATAATAAAAAAAATTTAAGCAGAAAATATATATCCTGTTTTGAAAACATTTCAGCGCAGTGAAAATGTAATAATTTCCCTTCTCATTTTGAGGGCAATTTAGGCTGCTGTGAGATCTCCTTAGATGTTGTTTAAGGAAAATTCTTTGTTAGAAACAATGACAGACCCAGGATTTTTTTCTTTTTTTGGAAATTACTTTTCAACTATTTTTCTGTTCGTTTACGTGCTCTTCTTGAGTTTTATTCTCAAATTAGTTTACATAGGACTATGTTTGTCTTTAAAATGCATTTGTCTCTTTTAAAAAAATCTGATTCCTTTCTTAAAAGACAAATTTAAATCTACAGTCTTAGACTTATATAAAAACAAGATACCTCTGAAGTCTTTGGTTGGTTGAATTCCATGATGTCTTGAAAGGTAAAGCCAGAATCTTTATTTTTATTCATTCATGTTCTAGTAATCTACATCAAGGCAACATAAAATGAAAATTTTATGGACCAAATTGCTTCCAGTTATATTAACAAAATTGTGTCTGACTATCAGTTGTACAGATTTGTCTATTTTAGTAGAGTTCTGTTTATTGATTTTTTAATCAGCTATTAAAAATGCCTGATTAAATATTATTAATTTTCTCATTATCACTAGCTATAAGTAATTTGTTTATGATGTGATTTCATGTGGTTTTCTTTGTGTTTATCCTGCTTTAGGTTTGTTGAGATTCCTGGGTCTGTAGGTTTATATTTTCATTAGGTCTGAAAAAATTTTGTCAGTTATGTCTTCAAATATTTTTCTGTTCCTTCCTCTTCCTGAAACTCCTCTTACACTTAACAATATTTCTTAATTTTGTCCGAGAGATTTCTGTGGCTGTTCCTTTTTTTTTTTCCTGCCCTTTTTCTTTCTTTCAGTTGGGAAACATTCATTCATCCTTTCTTCAAGGAGAGTCACTATATTTTCCTTTGTAGTTCTTATCTAATAATTTTATCATCTCGGTATTTCTGGGTCTGTTTCTCTTGGAAAACTGTTTCCATTTCTCCTCTGTGGGTTAATAATTTAGAAAGTGCTTTCAGGCAGAAAGCTGAGATGCTTGTCGGGCTTACCTATTTTTTCCCTCTCTAATCTAATTTCAAGGATTATAGTTCTTTACTGCCTATTTCCCAATTTTGAAAACAGTGGTTTCAATATTTTGTCCACTCTTCTAGTTATTTATGGTGGAGTAGTTAGTTCAGTCTTCTGTTACTGTATAGTGCAACTACTGGCAATTATCTTTTACTTTTGGTATTTTCAGAACATTTGCTTCTTTTGGGGGTTATGCAGAAAAGTAATGGAAGTAAAATATAAAGTTTAGTTGAGTTGAAGTTAAGCATTCACTTAAAACAGACAAGCAGTTACATGTGATGACCTAAATCTCTCCCTCTTTTTTTATCTATATTTGAATTTTGGTAGAGTCCCATCATTTCCTTGGTACTTCTTTTAGATTACCAGATTATCACACCTCTTTCTCACTTGTCTTTCTCTGTACTGATTTTCTTGCCTAATTTCAGTAAAATAAGATTTCACATTCACTTCCAAAAACACCTGGCATTGTCTATAATTGTCTTAGTGCTCAATCCCTTCTCTTCACTTTGATCATTGCTGCAGTAGTTACCTAAGAATACTGGACTAGAATACACATTTCAGTTTTGTTAATATAAGGTCACCATAGCTCTATGAATGTTTGGGAAACTCACTTAATGTCTCTGAATTCATTTGTTGAGTCAAAGTGAGAAAATACCCTTTTCTTATCCCAAAGATTTGACAATGCTCATGTACAAATATATTGTTCAAAGCATGTTGTTATCATTGTACTTACACATATGACAAGGTCCCAAATAATTTTGTTTTTACCATCTGTTCTTTTTCATTAAAAAATAATTTTCTGATGTATCATATATAATTGAGGCATTGTCTCTTGCTCCTTAAAATTGGTTAAAATTTTTTTGGCTAGAGGACACTGAGAGAGATGTCAATCCTCTGTGACTTACTTGGAACTAAGGTGTGCTTTTCTTTCTCTCCAGCAGATTCTCACACATGTCCTAGGCTTGCTCAGATGGTGCACTTTCAGGAACCCAAAAGTTCTAAAATTCAGGGTCATTAATTTATATTGAGTCTGTATTATAAAGATTTTCTTTAAAATTAGAGTTTGGGATTTAGAACTTGTTTTCCAAGAAACATGTTATTCTAATAGATTGCAGCTAGACCAGCCTGCAAAATTTTCTTCTACATATTGTAGCCACACTATAGAGATTAACTGGAAGAAATCAACTAATATTCATGTCAGAGATGTTTGAGCTATGAAGAATAGAGGCAGTTTTAGCTTAAACACTTGTGATGATTGTTATGTGTGATTTACTAGATCTGATTTATTTGTAGGTAACTCATTTTTAGTGGTTCATGTTAGCTGATGAGTATTTTCAGATCTTAGATCCTTTCACTCAGAGGAAATCAGTTTTTTGTTGAGTTCTGTATGTATGCCAAAAGTTGAGGGTCTTTTATTGCATAGTGAGGCCAAGGACTTGACACTGGTGTGATTTCACAGTTTATTCATTCAATTTCCTCATATGTAGAATTGTGTGACTATATATATTTCATATATGCTATGGACTGAATGGGCTTCACTGGTGGCTCAGATGGTAAAGTGTCTGCCTGCAATGTGGGAGACCTGGGTTTGATCCCTAGGCCGGGAAGATCTCCTGGAGAAGGAAATGGCAACCCACTCCAATACTCTTGCCTGGGAAATTCCATGGACAGAGGAGCCTTGTAAGCTACTGTCCATGGGGTCACAAAGAGTCAGACATGACTGAGCGACTTCACTTTACTTCATGGAATGAATGAATGGTTGTGTTCACCCTATCCTCATTCATATGTTAAAGCCATAAATTCCCAATGCAATAGTATTTGGAGGTGGGGCCCTTGGGAAATGATTAGAGTTATGTTAGGTCATGAAGATGGGGCCCTCATGGTAGGATTAGTGTCCTTATAAAAAGAGGAAGTGACGTGAACTCTCTCTGTCATGTGAGGAAACAGCAAGAAGGCAGCCATCTTCAAACTAGGAAGAGGGGCCTCATCAGACACCAACTCTGCTGGCACCCTGATCTTGGACTTTCCAGCCTCTAGAACCATTATGAATGTCTGTTGTTTAAGCCACGCAGTCTATGGTGTTTTGTTATATCACCTGAGCTAAAATAATATAAATGTCATATTGCACATACTTTGCAATGTAAATATGCCACCTACTGGGGGCTTCCCGGATGGCTCAATGGGTAAAGAACCCATCTGCAATGCAGGAGACGAGGAGACTTGGGTTCAATCCCTAGGTTGGGAAGACCCCCTGGTGAGGGAAATGGCAACTCACTCCAGTATTATTGCCTGAAAAACCCTGTGGACGGAGGAGCTACAGTCCATGGGGTCACAAAGAGTCAAACATGACCGAGGATGAGCACAAGACAAGACAAGGTGCCACCTGTTAAGAACGGGTTGAATAATTTAGTGCAGTTGTGTAATATGCCCACCTCCCTCTGCCACACCCCTTGTTTCTTTATATAACTTCATTCTATCCTCCTCATTCATATTAATGTAAACCGAGAAAAGCGAAGCAAGACTTATTTTTCTTTGTGCCACTGCTCTTTTTGGACTGTTCTTTATAGCAGGATATTTGCTTTTGAAAACTGGCACTTCACATCACTGCATTTTATTCTCAATAGCTACACTTTTGAAAAGGAAAAAAAAAACTTCTCTTGTCATGCTGAGATTTTTCTTGGGTAGAGTAACATGGAGTGAGTCTGTTTTGATGACTATGGGGAACTGGTTGGAAGGCTAACTGAAACACTGAGCTTAAGGTGTCACTCCATGGGACTTGATAGTGATGTAGGTCATCACCAATAGTTTTAGCAGCATCAGTTAGGATGTTGCTGGGTATTGTGGAATCACACTGATGTGTGCAACAGTGCAAGAGTGTAGTAAAAAGAGCTTTACTGTAACACCGGTGGAATGCCATAGCCTTTCTTTTGTAACATTTTGTATTCCTCCTCCTCCAATAATGATTCCTCCTTAATGCCCAGAAAGTATAAAAGCCAATTTAAGTGAAATAGGTACAGTCATTTTACAAATGCCAAGCCATAAGTGAAGTAGAATTATTTCAAAAGATATATTTTAAATCACTTCTTGAATGTCCCCTCCCATCTTATTTTTTGATGTTTTTGTTCTTCCTGGTATCCTTCCTTTGAGGAAGAGGGCTAGTGAGCAAATGACCTTCATAGTGTGGGGCTTCTCCTTTGGCATGTGAGATCATTCAAGATGGAAATAGCATGGAAACAAGTGGGAGAAGGAATTTAAGAATGAGGATTTCAGACTAAAATGTGGAAATCCCTTGAGGTGTTCTTTTCCCTTCGGTGGCCCACAAGGATGAGAATCAACCTGACAGCTCCTGAGAACAAAGTGCATCCATAAGCCAGGAGAGCTAGGTATGTGTAACTCACGAACTTTATTTTCCTTTTGTTAATCTTCAATTCTTATTAAAAATTTATTTGACTAATTCTGCTTTATTACATTCATGATTAGGAAACTGAAAAAAAAAAAGCCCTAACATTCTTATATAATCATCTGGGCAGAGCTTTGGAAGAGAAAATAACATCTTTCCTGGTGAAGCACTGCTGGCAAAGGGGATTGTTGGGAAATTTCCAGAGGAAGGTGAATCTGAGTACATGGGGATTCACAATGATTCTTCCTCCCATAGACATTTCTCCTCCAATGCTACTTGGAGGATTCATCTTAATTTTCTCAAGGGACATAACTTTTACTTATATGTATTCAATTTGGAAAAAATAGTAACTTAAGAAATAAAGTGTACTCTTCACCCCCTCCTAGTTTTTACAGTTTTATTTTTAAAAGTTTTTATTGGAATATAGTTGATTTACAATATTGCATTTGTTTCTGCTATATGACAAAGTGAATCAGTTATAGATATTATATATGTTTATATATATGTGTGTGTGTATATATGTATATATATGTGTGTGTATATATATGTGTGTATATATATATTATATATGTGTATATATACATATATCTCCACTTTTTAAAAGAGTCTTTTCCCATATAGGCCATTACAGAATATTAAGTAGAGTTCCCTGTGCTTTACAGTAGGTCCTTATTAGGGCACTGGTGTTTTTTAATACATTATAGAATTTGGGGAGTTTTTCCCCTAGTCAATATCCTGACAAAACCCCTCAAGAATAGAACAAATATGAAATATTAGAATCCCAGAGTCAGTAAAGATTGCTGTTGAGTTAAGGACTGTTGAGTGTAAGAATAAGTCAACATCAAAATATGTAATACTATAAATCACCAAATTAATAAATAAAAGGATAAAACATGTGATCATCTCTTTATTGCTAAAGAAGCATTTGATATAATTAATTTTCCATTCTTGATAAGAAACTCTTGATAATGCAATATACTAACAAATATTCTTAACATAATAAAAATATAATTTTGTTCCATATTTTAAAAAGAGCAGCATCTAGAACATCTAGAAACCATTCCTTTACATTCAGGAACAAAAGAAAATGTTCATTATGCTATCATTCTTGAATGAAGTATAGCTAATGCAATAAAATTAAGGAAAATAAATAAATGTAAAAGTTATGACAGAAAAGACAAAATATTGGCAGGTAATATGGTTGTATGGGTTAAAAATCTAAGTGATTTACCTAAAAAATTATTATAGCAATAAGAAATTTCAGTGAAGTGGTTAGTATATTAAGAAAAAAACTGTCTTCCTATATACAAACTAAAACATAATAGAAAAGTATAATTGAAGGGAAGCACCTATTAACCACAGCCACAAAGAGATTGAATACCTAGCAATAAATTTAAGAAATGTAAAGCATCTATGTGAATGAAAATTTAGAATACTATTGAGTTATCCAAGAACACTCAAATAGAAAACTATTTTCTTAGATAAATATCATTATGATGCTATTATCATAAATATCGTTATGATGTCTCGTCTCTCTCATAAATCTGTGTTTAAAATTCTCCTTAATAATTACACTAAGAGATTTTTATATGAACTACAAAAACTGTTCTAACTTTCTTATGTTAAAATAAGCAGTAAATTTTAGGGAATTTCTAAAGAAACAAATAAAAATTATTGCTTTTTGAATGTTCTCACAGGATAGTTAGTCCTACAGGATATTGAATGTATTATAGCTATATAATAATTTAAAGGCTGGTATTGGCACTTGTATAAATAATGTGTAGTTCAATAAAACAGTAAGATGTCCAGATACGGGCTCAATATATTTGTGAATTTGGTGTGTGTTAAAGGTGGTATTGAAAAATCAGGGGGAAAAGATGAATTATTCAACAACTGGTGCTGAGACAACTGCATGGCCATCTGGAAAAAAATAAAACTGGCTCCCACTCTAATTTCACATGGAGCCAAGATTTTAATGTAAAAAAATTATCATAAAAATATTATGCTAAAACATAGCTAAAATAAAATATTTTTGAAAGAAGAAAGCATTTGTAAATGTCATATAAAACTAGAAGCCATTCAAGAACTTTTCTATAAATTTGACTGAAAACACTTCCATGGAAAAATAGCCATAAGTAAAATAAAAATCACAAATTTAGAAAAATTTAATAACATATCATAGGCAAAAAGCTAATTTTCTTAATTAGAGACTTTTATTCATTAATAAAGTAATAATAATCCAATAAAAATAAGAGCAAAAGTCATAAGATAGTTCAGAGAAAGAAATTATAGACTCAAACTTATGAAAGCATACTTAAGTACTTTACAAGATAGAAAATAAAGATAAATTAAAACCACAGTGATCTAGGTGAAAATGCTATTAGATTAGCAAAGATGAAAAAATTCTATAATGCAAACTTATATTCTATGTGAATAGAGTTAATAATAGAACAGTAATAAGAATTACCATTTTTTTGAGTGTTTATCTCGTGTCAGGTACTGTCCTGAGCTTCACATATGTTAATTAACCAGCTCCTCACAGTGATCCTGTAGAGCAAGTACAATTCTTATTCCTGTTTGCAGGTGGTGAAACAGATCTAGAAAGAACTAACTTGTTTAGTTGTGATGAAAGTAAGCGACAGAAGTAGAAATGGAAACCAGGAGATCTGGCTAAAAGATATGCAAGTATTAGTAGCTATACTCAGCTATTGGTTGACCTCCAAATGATCTGTGACAAAAATTACAAGTATAGTCATTTTAACCCTGAAATTCTGTCCTACATATTTACTCACACAGTTACCAAATGATGAATCCACACAGATATCCACTGTAGCCTCGTCTGTGAGAGCTGTTGATTGGAAACAAAAGTTGGATAGGAACTGGTTATAATAGGGCTTCCCTGGTGGGCCTGACAGTAAAGAATCTGCCTGTAATGAGGGAGACCCAGGTTCAATCTCGGAGTCAGGAATATCCCCTGAAGGAGGAAATGGCAACCCCTTCCAGTATTTTTGCCTGGAAAATCGCATGGACAGAGGAGCCTGGCAGGCTACAGTCCATGGGGTCGCAAAGAGTCGGACACGACTGAGTGACTAACACACTGAACTGATATATAATGCGGTAGAGCCATATGATGGAATCCTAGCCAGCTGAAAACAAAATGAGAGAGCGCTTCAATTTATCTGTACAAATACTACTATTCATCTAAAGAAAAGTATATTTCTATAATATGTGATGTTATATTAGTTATATTAGAATATCCCCAGGCGGATGCTCATGAAATAGGTAATTGCAGCAGTGTTGGGGAGGGAGCTTGGGGATCGGCAGTGGAGGAAGACTTACTTTTCATTGTATAGCCTTTGGTATTGTTTACTTTTTGCACTATGTTGAATGTATTATCCATCCAAAGCTGAAATATATACACTGAATAAATGTTTTACATGGTTTTTAGAAATGGCTACAGCAATATTCTGCAGTGTTGTCTGTAGAGAGGGGCAGGAAACGCACCGTCTTGGGAATGGCTGCTTCTAATAACAGCAGGTGTGATGGGAATGAGTTGTGTTTGGGGATGGTATTGAGGAGCATCAAAGGTTGGTATCCACTGGGCTTCTTCTCTGCCTGTAGAAACACTTCCCACATCCTTATAAGGGATGTTGAGGTGCTGCTGAGAATCACCTCCCCATTCTTGCCTGTCCCCACTGCGTACATACACGGCAGGTACTGGAGGTGTCTGCACGTCTGGACTATTACATTTGAGCTTTCTGGAGACATGTTCAAGTGCTGTCTCTCTGCCCGATTCTGCACTTGGTCATTCACTGGTTTAACAGCCCAGGATCTTTCCTTTCTTTTTTTCAATACCATAGTCCCCCAGTTCTTAGAGATAACCTAAATCTGAGTGTTTATTCTAAAAGGATGGACATTCGAGATTTGCTTTCTCCAAGCTTCTTTCTCACCCAGTGATTGTGGCTTCCTCCCTATAAACCCACCTATTCCCAGACACTCTGGTCTCCTCTTTCCTGTATGGCTTTGCTGTGTTAGCTGGAATGGAGGGGCTCCGCATTATGCTAGGCAGAAACTTTATGGTCTAGAGATATGGTGAGTTGGATGAGAATTATATAGAATTCTCAGAATATAGCTACTGATGATGCCAAGACATGTTTATTTTTTTCATTCAGTCTAAATTTGGTTCCAGGCATTTTTCCGGTTCGTGTTCATGTTTGTTGCTGCTAAATAATGAAGAGCAGAGGTGTCCTGGAGAAACAGTCTCTCTGTCATTTTGCCACAAATGTCTCCACTGGGGTTATTTTCCTGTGTTCTTTACTGGGAGCACAGTCTTGGTCGCTGCACCACCAGGGAAGTCCCTATTTTCCCATGTTCCTGAACAAAAGATTCTGATCTGTGAAAACATGGGATTGGACATTGGCATTGGTTAAATAATTTGCCAAGGTGTTCCTTTCCAGGTAAATGAGGAGACATTCTGAGTAGCATGTTTCTTCTTGGTATTTAGGGCAATAAAACTCACTTATTGCCCTTAAAAATTCACAGATGACTCATGAATCAATTAAAATTTTAAAGCAGCTCATTATCTTAAAAGTTAACTTTAGATGGTTGATCATGATTAATAGATTACAGAATTTGAAAAATTAATGAAAAATGACTGCATCTTGTTATTGTAACACTGGACTGAATACTCCAGTGTAATTAATGATAAAAGTGATGCCTACAACATGGAAGTACGTGGGCAAATTGTTATAATCATTGGCTTTGACAAATACTTATATCACCATTGAGGCCCATTATGTACAAGACACAGTAGGAACTGCTAAGTCTTCTTTGCTACATAGTCGTAATCATAGCTGTCATATTTTACGACAGTCTAAAGTTAACTTCAGATGAATTAAAGGGTGATATTTTAAAAAGTCAATGAAAAAGAAAATGTTTCTGAAAACAATATCTCCAAATGGGAAGCAAATTAAATTGTGAAAATAAATACTCAGTAGTTTTAATCAAATTAAAAAACAAAGACTAAGCTGGAGAAAACAGTTGAAAAAACTAGAAGATATTTCACCAGAAGTTTATATATAATAACAATTTTACTGCTATTATTAATAATGCTACAGTATATACTCTTTTTTTCATATGCAAAAATTGTTTAATACCATTTTACAAAACCACCACAATATTGTAAAGTAATTAGCCTCCAATTAAAATTTAAAAAAATCAAACTTGTACAATATATACTCTAAGAAAAAATTCCTGTCTAGTAGCAATTCCATTTTTAGAATCTAAGAAAGAAAAATCAGAGTAATCTTTAAAAATGGAATTATCTTCCTGCATTTTTTTAAACATGAAACTCTTAAGTGAATTCAGGTTAAAGACCAAACTCTTTATTTTGGCTTATAAAGCCCTATGGATTCATACCCGTCTTCTTCCCTCTTAAAAAAAAAAAGCTATTTAGTCTTATCTCTGGTCACTGCTACCTATTACCTCTTCTCTAATAGTGTTAAGAAATCCAAATGTCTGTGTTCTTTCTTACCTCCTTCCTGTGTCTGAGAGGACGGGAGAGGTTGTGTTTGGTACTTGTAATGCTCATTTGGATTCAGATAACTCAGATTCCTCTCCCTGTGTTGGCCTGTTGTTGCAAGTCCCTGAATTCTTCAATACACCACTTGGCTTCCTTATTTCTGCCCATACGTCTTTTAATATTCCCTTCCTTAAAGTTTCTTCAAATCCCAGGTTAGGTTGCCATGCTTCTTGCTGGGACCCTAAATGATATATCACTCAAAATTCAGAATTAAGCATTGACATTTTTCACATTTTCCCTGGTGGCTCAGATGGTAAAGAATCCTCCTGCAATGCAGGAGTTGCAAGTTCGATCCCAGGGTTGGGAAGATCCCCTGGAGAAGGGAGTGGCAACCCCCTCCAGTATTCTGGCCTAGAGAATCCCATGGACAGAGGCTACAGTCCATGGGGTTGCAAAAAGGCAGACATGGCTGAGTGACTTTCACTTTCAAATTAAAACAGAACTTTATTGAGGTATGATTTATACATAATAAAATGCACCTACTCTGATCATCTAGTTTGATGAATTTTGCTAAAGGTATATATCTGTGTAACCACCACATAGTCGAGAAAAAGTGCATGTCTATTACCTCCAAAAGTTTCCTCTGCACTTTCTTGGTCAAATTCCCCACTCCAGTTTTCTAATCTGTTTATTTGTATTCTAGAATTTTAGCTAGATTAAATCATACATTATGACTTGCTTGTATCTGACTTCCTTTGTTCAGCATGTTTTTGAGATTCATCCGTATTGTTGCATTTATCAGTTAATCACATTTTTTTATTTTTAAGTAGTGTTCAGTTGTATGGATATTTTAAAATTTATTTATCCATCGCTCTGTTCATGGCTATTTGTTTTCTGGTTTTGACTATTATAAGTAAGGCTACATGTGTATGGACATTCATTTACAAATATTTGTGTAGACATATGTGTGTTTGTTTGTTTGTTTTGAGGGAGCTGCATTTTCCCTGGTGGCTCAGATGGTAAAGGAGGATTTCCGGGATATATGATAAGTGGTCAACTTTAAAAGGAGCTGTCATGAATTTATACAAAGTGGTGGTACCCATTCACAGTCTCACCAGCCATGTATTAGAGTTCCAGTTGCTCTATATGCTCATGTAGTGCTTGTGATTTTCAGCATATTTAATTATATGTATTTCTCATTGTTGGAGCTATTTTGTTGTGGCTTTAATTTCCATTTCCCTGATGACTAATGATACTGAGCATTTTATCATACAGTTTTTCATCATCCATTTGCCCATTAAAAACAGGATTATTTGTCATAATTTTGAAGGCATACATTCTGGATCCAAGTCTTTTGTTAGATACACGCATTGTAAATATTTTTTCACCTGATTTTCCTTTATCTTAGTAATGTTTTACAAACAGCAGGTAGTTTAAACTTGGAAGTCCAGTTTAACTCTTTATGGCCTTTAAGTTTTGTGTCCTGCCTGTGAAATTTTTGGCTATCTCTGCCTTTTGAAGATTTTATCCTATGTTTTCTTCTGGAAAGTTCTTTTACTTTTTAGGGAAAAAAAGAAACCTCTGTAGGTAAACTTAAAACTGCTCCATTTCCCCTTCCTTCCTGTATTCCCCTCCTTTCATTTTAGTGCAAACCATGATCTTGAACTTCACTTATACATCTTTATCTGTGTTGTATAATTCTGCCATATAAGTTCTTATGCATCATAATATTTAACAATATTTCATGAGTTTATAAAACTTACATAAATGATTTCATCTGTATGTGCATACAAATGAAAAAAGCTCTCATTTAGTTTTTTCTGTGTGACAATTCATCCCCAAATGTAGTGACTTAAATTCATAACCAGTTTTTTGCTATTTGCTCAGGTAACCTTTCAAACAAGAAATTTGATTTTTACTTATTCTTAATCCAAGACAGAGAGAGATTCCCTCCATCTACATAATCTATCTATCTATCCATCCATCTACAGAGAGACACACAGGGAGAGATAGACACATACACAGAAAATGTTTAATTTTATTTAAGAAGAATGAATGAAACCAAGTTTTAAGCAATTCTTTAGTTGTTCTCTGCTATGGACATGTGCATGGACAAGGACCGAAGATATTTTTTTTAAGGCCTTATTCCAGAGTCACAGAGGTAGGTTATAGATACTGATGGCCAAAGGGAACCTTTACAGGAACTTGTTGAGATAACACATATTTACTTACCCCTTAACTTATTTTTACTTATCATATCTGTCCACCTGGGCAATGCATAGGAATCAGCTTATTCTTTTCAACAGGTAAGGCCGTGAATATGGTAGCTGAATCATAGAGAAAATAACCAAAAGGCTATATGCGTGGAGGGAATAATGAGGAGCAACGAAACTAGGCAACTTCTAAAATCCTCTGTTATAGAAATTTTATATTTTACCTGTTGATGAAAAATTTTAAAATAGGAACCAAAGTATTGTTTAACCACAAACTATTAGTTTTTATGAGCACAATGCTTATATCATATTGCTAGACTATGAAATGGGTAAAGTGGTGGCAGATAGCTAGCTTCAAATTCATAAACTTCTTTTTCCTCCTGAACACACATCTCAGCTACCTTCCCAATCTGAGTGCACATAGGTAAAACCATGTAACTTAATTCTTTCATACAGAATGTGTGTGGAAATGGTGTTTGCCACTCTCAGGATTGTCTCTTCATCATATGTGATCCTTCACCTTCTCTCTTTGCCTCATTAGCCGACCGGAAGTGGAAGACTCAGAAGAGACTCTGAAGCCCCAGGGGAAATGCAGAGCCCCTGAATGAAAGGAACGTTTGAGGACTATGAGTTACACACATTGTAAAATCTTTGCAAATTTTTAATGCAATTCACATATAAACACAAAAAGTCAGGGATACAATATCAGTCAAGGAGTGTGAACTTCACTCTTCAGCCCAAATTTCTGTCCACTTTTATCTCTTTTTTATTCTTGATGATGAATGCTTATCTTGACTTTTAGATCTCTCTTGAGAAAGGCAAGCTCTTCTCTACTTCCTCATCTGGGGAAGGGTGCGTTAAAGTGTCTTTGGGTGTATGCTTGGAAACTGAAGCAAAAGACACGATATTGTGAGGAAACTGAAGTGAATAGAAGACAGGTGAACAATCCTTGCTCAGAAAGAGCAGAGAGCTAAGACAGCTGATGTTGTCAACTGCAGAAACTGTGGAATTTCTCTCTGGCTTCTAGCAATGAGTAATTTGGTGCCAATTGATTTTCTGCCCTTTAGAATCTCTGCTCTAGATTGATATCAGGGAGGCAGAATCCAGTCAATTTACCATAGACCACTGGCCCACCCTAGCCTAGCAAAGATGATGTGCTATGGTTGGCAGCCCTACCAAGAACATATGAAAAAGAGCAAGGGAAATTTCATGAAGTCAGTAGACATTTAACTGATGTAAGAGGGAGAAGAGGTACATGGAAGACTTACAACAGAACACATCTGCTACAAAGGCGGAACTTTAAAGTCATTGATATCTTGATGTAAATAAATTTATTAGATTTCATCTTATATGTGTGTACACGGCAAAGCAAAGAGGAAAGTTATTGAGTGTTATAATCTGACCACACGCTAGGGATTCTTATGAAAATTATACCATTTTATGAAAAGTCAGGAGTAGAGGAGGTGATAAAAGAAAAGTGCTGTAAAGAGGGGAATACAAGAAAGGACCAAAGGCTACCTGAAACAAACTTTTCTGTACCAGCTTTGCCTAGTTATAGAAATCATTTGACTATTGGCCTGTGAGTTTGCTATTCAATTGTTTCTCATCCCTACAAGACTTGATTGTCTTTAGATGTTTTGTCTTACTTCTCAGTAGCAACCAATCAGAGATTTTAAAAATGACCAACTGTGGATAGAGTTCTCTTGGAATTCCATATGATTTATTTTGTAGTAGAAATAAATGAGAAGTACTAGTTGTGTGTCAAGGAAGGAGGGGAAAACCATAAATCAAAAGTTACATACCATTAAATTACCTTTCAGACTTTAACAAATGGAATTTCAGGAGGGAAGAAAGTCGAGAAGCACAGATGAAGCACAAGTGCTTAGAAATTCATATTTTTAAGGGTTTGGAGACTAAGATCTGTTTTGGTATGTTGGCATGACCCAACTGGGGAGGTCAGAAAACCATCACAGGCTTTTGCTTGTAGAGCAGGTGCACCTTGCTGTAAATAATCTTTGTAGTTCTGACTCTGAAAGCTGGTATTAGATGTGTTCGGCTAGCTGACTTCTGATTATAGTTCCTCTTGTGTTCATTTCCTCCCCTCGTACTCCTTAACAGGCATCCAGCTCATTGACTTGAAGTTTCTGACTTTTGATAGCATTCCTAGAGTTGAATGATTTTGGCATTTTGGTATTTAAAGCGAGAATGGATGATGTTTCATATGCTTGTACTCTTCTAAAATCTTGTGTCCCTCGATAGTCCCTCTTATATACAGCTACATTTTGAGTAAAGAAATGTAGCTTTGTTTATGTTATTAACAATATTTGAGAGAGATTCCATGTTGAATTCCCTCTGGCTATGGGACATTTATTAACCAGGCCCTTTTTATAGGATTTAAAAAAATTCCAAAATAGAGTGAAATCTCATCAATTCAGGTTTTTAAGATTTAAGAATTTGTGATCATTTGGGAGGGATTATTTACTTTTGTACAATGAAAAGGAACAATGTGAGTAATATTTTGGGGGCATGTTTAATCTGGATAAAGAAACTAAACCTTTCAGTCATATTCAAAGCACTTATTTAGTGGTTATGGATAAATTACTCTTATCTGTTCAGTGTGCCTAGTGGGATTTCAAGCATCTTCCCAACACAGTCATCGCAGTGGTAGTATTGGTCCTTGTTTCCCTTGTCAGTCAGTTCAGTCACTCAGTTGTGTCCGACTCTCTGTGACCCCACGGACTGCAGCACGCCAGGCTTCCCTGTCCATCACCAACTCCCGGAGCTTGCTCAAACTCATGTCCGTTGAGTTGGTGATGCCATCCAACCATCTCATCCTCTGTTGTCCCCTTCTCCTCCTGTCCCCAATCCCTCCCAGCATCAGGGTCTTTTCCAGTGAGTCAGTTCTTCTCATCAGCTGGCCAAAGTATTGGAGCTTCAGCTTCAGTATCAGTCCTTCCAGTTAATAGTCAGGACTGATTTTCCTTAGGATTGACTGGTTTGATCTCCATGCAGTCCAAGGGACTCTCAAGAGTCTTCTCCAACACCACAGTTCACAAGCGTAAATTTCCTTGTATCAGAGGGCAAACTGTTTCCGAGAATAATTTTCAAGAAGCATGAGGCTTAAGTGCTTCGAAATCTTGCAATAAGAATGAAATGGTAGCTGATGATGTTCCATTTGGAACATCCCCAGAGCTGTATTGAAGCCATGTGTATACCTTCATTAGTGTTGTAAACAAATTATACCTACGGGAAAAGAGTCATCTTCAGCTACAAAACAGGGTTGACATGCTGAGTTAACAAAATAGTAGCTGCTTTCTTGGGTACAGAGGGACAGTTATAAGACTGAGTCTCTGTCAGGGATGTAAGGGACCAATAATTCCCCTATTGCTGTAGGTACAATTGATCAGAGGATGTAGTTTTCCCTCAAGAGGGAGAATATCTAAGAAATTTCACAGGTGATAGAGACTAAAATTATGCCTGGTGAATTTGTAGAATTTGTGTTCTTTAGTTACAACTATATATTTAAGTATGGTATCAGACCTAAAATTAGTATTATGTGTTGCCTTGACATCTGGCGGAAGTTGGAAGAGACTTGCATTGTCCAATCCAAGTACCCCTCCCTACTTTGCTTCCGCAGATAAAACCTTCCAGCCAAACAACCCTCCATATCAAAGAAACCAAGTGCAGTTCCTGCTTATCTCTGAGTAGGGGGTTTCATTTCCCTGTCAGCCCACAAATTATTCAAACAAACCAATTACATCATTTTGTGGGAAACTTGGGGTTCCCCTCCCTTTCCATATTACAAAATCTGCCTTCCACAGCCCGGGTTGTCCATTCTATCCTGTTCTTAAGTAAAACTGCCCTATGGCCATGTGTAGTGTCCCCTCCTCTGGATCAAGCCTTTACGTGACAAATAACTGTTGCTCATATCATCTGTCTAGAGTTGAATGTCTTATGGCCATCTGCGTAACCCTAGGGTAAGTAACTTCCCTCACCAATGATGCAGGGAAGAGGTGATTTAAACAGAAAAACACCAACATAGAAAATTAAAAGATCTCAGTAGCTGTAATCTCAAGATTATTTAAAATGATGTCATTTATTTTGAGAGAAGAGAAGAGAGTATGTCAAATATATAGTAAAAAGAAGGCATACGTGGAAATGTTCAACAGCAAAATTCATGAATTGCTTCAATCGATAGATTGTTGTTGTTATGACATAGCTTGTATTCTAATTATGTTTCAGCTCAGTGAGATTAACTTTGAATTTGGAATCCAATCTTTAAGTTAGTATTTCTGCCGCTGTACGCTATCTCTATTTTCCTATACACCAACTTTAATGAGAGTTTTTATCACTAATGGATGTTGAAATTTGTCAGATGCCTTTTTTCGTGTCTATTGAGATGATTGTATTTTTTTCCTTCTTTTATCACATTGTTTGGTTTGCAGATTTTGAACCATCCTTGCATCTCTTGAATAAATCCCACTTGATCACAGTGTATGATCCTTTCTACATAGAGTTGAATTTGGTTTGCCAATATTGTGCAGAGAATATTTGCATTTATATTCATCAGAGATATTAACTTGTTTCTTTCCCCCAGTTCTGTTAGCTTTCTTATTACTATTGCTTTGAACTCTTTATCTGGTAAATTATTTATTTCAGTTTCATTAAGGCTTTTCTCAAGATTATTTTTTCTTGTTCTTTGTTTGAAGCATAGTCTTTTGTCTTCTCATTTTGTTTAACTTTCTCTCTCTTTCTATGAAGTTAGGTGAAACAGTTGCCTGTCCTGGCTTGAAGGTGTGTCCTTGTCAACTTTGCCTGTATCCTGTGCCTTTGGAGTTGCATCAAAGGTAAGCAGGAGCCATGTCTTCCCCTGGTGTGTGCTGGTCATCACTGCATCGGTGGAAAGTAGAGCTGGAGTTGGTGGGGCTAGAGCTAGAGCCTGGTGTAAATAGGGGCTTCTCCTGTGCTCAATGGTTGTCCCTGCCTATGGGGGCCAAGGGTGGGACTGGAGGGCTTGAGTTGGAGACCTCAGCTAGTTGGTTGTGTGATGGCATTCTCAGCCTTGGTTTGGGGTGTGAAAGTGAAAGTCACTCAGTTGTGTCCATGGAATTCTCCAGGCCCGAATACTGGAGTGGGTAGCCTTTTCCTTTTCCAGGCGATCTTCCCAACCCAGGGCTCAAACCCAGGCCTCCCACATTGCAGGCGGATTCTTTACCAGCTGAGCCAGCAGGGAAGCCATGGTTTGGGGTGTGACTAGGGCTTAAGGGTTTGGGGCTGCACTTCCATGATAGTTTCCTTTTCCCCTGATGTGTGTGCATTAGTTAGAGGCTGCATCAGGGATGGTGGGGCTGGTGTCACACTACAGCTGCCTCTGCCTTAGTGAGGAGCAGCGCTAGAGCAAGAGGGGCTGGAGTGGGAATCTGGGACAGGCTGGGGGTTGCCCTAGGGTGTTCCTGGCAAGTCAACAGGAACTCCGGGCAGTCTTCAGTCTGCTATCTCTGTGACTGGGTGTAAAAACGAATGTGTGTGTGCTATTTAAGGGCAGAGTCTCGGTTTCTTACAGTCCTCTGGTAAGTCCCACTGGTTTTCAAACCTGCTAAAGGGGCTTGTCTTTCCACTGATATAATGTCTAATATGTGGCTTGAGCCCCTCGCTCTCCAGGGGGAGAACCCTGAGCCTCTGCTATTTCCCTCCTCTTCTGTGTCGCGGTATGGGTGTGGGGTGTGGGGTTTGGGTCCCGACCACATTACTTCTCCTCCCTTCCTAACAAACTCTGTGTGGATCTTCCTTTATAGCCTTGGTTGTCCTGCTAGTCCCCAGGTTGAGTTGAGCGAGAGACATTCTATGTGTAGTTTTTCTGTAAGTTAATTTATTTTTTAATTGAAAGATAATCGCTTTACAGAATTTTCTTGTTTTCTGTCAAACTTCAACATGAATCAGTCATGGGTATACATATATCCCCTCCTTTTTGAACCTCCTTCCTATCTCCCACCCCATCCCACCCCTCTAGGTTGATACAGAGCCCCTGTTTGAGTTTCCTGTTTGAACCATACAGCAAATTCCCGATGGCTATCTGTTTTACATATGGTAATGTAAGTTTCCATGTTACTCTCTCCATATATCTCACCCTTTCTTCCCCTCTCCCCATATCCATAAATCTATTTTCTATGTCTGTTTCTCCATTGCTGCTCTGCAAATAAATTCTTCAGTACCATTTTTCTAGATTCTGTATATATGCATTAGAATATGATATTTATCTTTCTCTTTCTGACTTACTTCACTCTGTATAATAGGCTCTAGTAGGTTCATCCACCTCATTACAAAGGACTCAAATGTGTTCCTTTTTATGGCTGAGTAATATTCCATTATGTATATGAACCACAACTTCTTCTTTTTTTTCTTTTTTTTTCCATTTATTTTTATTAGTTGGAGGCTAATTATTTTACAATATTGTAGTGGTTTTTGTCATACATTGACATGAATCAGCCATGGATTTACATGTATTCCCCATCCCGATCCCCCCTCCCACCTCCCTCTCCACCTGATCCCTCTGGGTCTTCCCAGTGCATCAGCCCTGAGCACTTGTCTCATGCATCCAACCTGGGCTGGTGATCTGTTTCACCCTTGATAATATACATGTTTCAATGCTGTTCTCTCGAAACATCCCACCCTCACCTTCTCCCACAGAATCCAAAAGTCTGTTCTGTACATCTGTGTCTCTTTTTCTATTTTGCATATAAGGTTATCATTACCATCTTTCTAAATTCCATATATATGTGTTAGTATACTGTATTGGTCTTTATCTTTCTGGCTTACTTCACTCTGTATAATGGGCTCCAGTTTCATCCATCTCATTAGAACTGATTCAAATGAATTCTTTTTAATGGCTGAGTAATATTCCATGGTGTATATGTACCACAGCTTCCTTATCCATTCATCTGCTGATGGGCATCTAGGTTGCTTCCATGTCCTGGCTATTATAAACAGTGCTGCGATGAACATTGGGGTGCACATGTCTCTTTCAGATCTGGTTTCCTCAGTGTGTATGCCCAGGAGTGGGATTGCTGGGTCATATGGCAGTTTTATTTCCAGGTTTTTAAGGAATCTCCACACTGTTCTCCATAGTGGCTGTACTAGTTTGCATTCCCACCAACAGTGTAAGAGGGTTCCCTTTTCTCCACACCCTCTCCAGCATTTATTGCTTGTAGACTTTTGGATAGCAGCCATCCTGACTGGCGTGTAATGGTACCTCATTGTGGTTTTGATTTGCATTTCTCTGATAATGAGTGATGTTGAGCATCTTTTCATGTGTTTGTTAGCCATCTGTATGTCTTCTTTGGAGAAATGTCTGTTTAGTTCTTTGGCCCATTTTTTGATTGGGTCATTTATTTTTCTGGAATTGAGCTGCAGGAGTTGCTTGTATATTTTTAAGATTAATCCTTTGTCTGTTTCTTCATTTGCTATTATTTTCTCCCAATCTGAGGGCTGTCTTTTTACCTTGCTTATAGTTTCCTTTGTTGTGCAAAACCTTTTAAGTTTAATTAGGTCTCATTTGTTTATTTTTGCTTTTATTTCCAATATTCTGGGAGGTATTCATAGAGGATCCTGCTGTGATTTATGTTGGAGAGTGTTTTGCCTATGTTCTCCTCTAGGAGTTTTATAGTTTCTGGTCTTACATTTAGATCTTTAACCCATTTTGAGTTTATTTTTGTGTATGGTGTTAGAGAGTGTTCTAGTTTCATTCTTTTACAAGTGGTTGACCAATTTTCCCAGCACTACTTGTTAAAGAGGTTGTCTTTTTTCCATTGTATATTCTTGCCCCTTTGTTGAAGATAAGGTGTCCATAGGCTCATGGATTTATCTCTGGGCTTTCTATTCTGTTCCATTGATCTATATTTCTGTCTTTGTGCCAGTACCATACTGTCTTGATGACTGTGGCTTTGTAGTATTGTCTGAAGTCAGGCAAGTTGATTCCTCCAGTTCCATTCTTCTTTCTCAAGATTACTTTGGCTATTCAGGGTTTTTTTGTATTTCCATACAAATTGTGAAATTATTTGTTCTGTTCTGTGAAAAATACCGTTGGTAGCTTGATAGGGATTGCATTGAATCTATAGATTGCTTTGGGTAGTATAGTCATTTTGACAATATTGATTTTTCCAATCCATGAACACGGTATGTTTCTCCATCTGTTGGACCACAACTTCTTTATCCATTCATCTGTTGATGGACATCTAGGTTGCTTCCATGTTTTAGCTGTTGTAAATGAACAATGGGATAGTTCTGCATTAGTGCTGCAATGAACAATGGGATACACATGTCTTTTTCAATTTTGGTTTTCTCAGGGTATGTGCCTAGGAGTGGGATTGCTGGGCCATATGGTGATTTTATTCCTAGTTTTTTAAGGAATCTCCATACTGTCTTCCATAGTGGTTATATCAATTTACCTTCCCACCAACAGTGTAAGAGCATTCCCTTTTCTCCACACCCTCTCCAGCATTTATTGTTCGTAGGCTTTTTGATGGCCATTCTGACTGGTATGAGGTGATATCTCATTGTAGTTTTGATTTGCATTTGTCTAGTAATGAGTGATGTTGAGCATCTTTTCATGTGTTTGTTAGCCATCTGTATGTCTTCTTTGGAGAAATGTCCTTTTAGGTCTTTTCCCCACTTTTTGATTGGTTGTTTTTCTGGTACTGAGTTGTATGAGCTACTTGTATATTTTGGAAATTAGTCCATTGTCAGTTGTTTCATTTGCTATTATCTTCTCCTATTCTGAGGGTTGTCTTTTCACCTTGCTTATAGTTTCCTTTGCTGTGCAAAAGCTTTTAAGTTTAATAAGGTCCCACTTGTTTACTTTTGTTTTTATTTCTGTTACTCTAGAAGGTGGGTCATAGAGGATCTTGCTTTGATTTATGTCATCAAGTGTTTTGCCTTTGTTTTCCTCAGAGAGTTTTCTAGTTTCTGGTCTTACATTTAGGTCTTTAATCCATTTTGAATTTATCTTTGTGTATGGTGTTAGGAAGTGTTCTAGTTTTGTTCTCTTACATGTAGCTGTCCAGTTTCCCCAGAATCATTTATTGAAGAGGCTGTCTAAAAATATGGAATGCTTCAGGAATTTTCATGTCATCCTTGCACAGGGGCCATGCTAATCTTCTCTGTATCATTCCAATTTTACTGTATGTGCTGCCAAAGCAAGCACTAGTTGTAGTTTTGATGTGTTCATGAGCAGATAGGAGCCTAGCATCATTTTGGTCCCATCTCCCACTTGCAAACTATTTCTGATGTCAGTTTCTGTGGGCTCATAGAGCATGCTGTCGTCAGTCTTTTGTTGTTATTCAGTTTCTCAGTCGTGTCCAACTCTTTGAGACCCCATGGACTGCAGACTACCAGTTTCCCTGTCCTTCACTATTTCCTGGAGTTTGCTCAAACTCATGTCCATTGAATTGGTGATGCCATCCAACCGTCTCATCCTCTGTTGTCTCCTTCTGCTCCTGCCTTCAGTCTTTCCCAGCATCAGGGTCTTTTCCAATGAGTTGGCTCTTCACATCAGTTGACCAAAGTATTGGAGCTTCAGCTTCAGCACCAGCCCTTCCGATGAATATTCAGGGTTGATGTCCTTTAGGATTGACTGGTTTGTTATCCTGGCTGTCCAAGGGACTCTCAGGAATATTTTCCAGTACCACAGTTTGAAAACATCAATTCTTCAGTGCTGAGTTTAGTCATCAGTCTATTTACTTGCATTTAAAAAAATGACCAATTAGCTTCTATTGAGTCATTGAAAAGAATGGATGGGAACTCATGCCATTTCCCTGGAGGTACTCCTCACTTCCATTCCTGTGTTCAGAATGTATATTTGGGTCCTATAGGGTTTTCTCTTTTTTGTATTGATTTTCTAAAACTCTTTTGCTCTAACCATTCAAGTTGGCAAATTTCTATGATAGATTTCTTTCTATGATCACATTATATTTGATTTACATGGAAATCTCCACCTGGGGTTGGAGTGAAACACTTAGGAACTCTGAAGGTGCTTGTTGTAGGGAAAGACTTGAAGTCAGTGGAAGCATATCAGAGGGAGTGTGTTATGAGGACCAGGTGAATCCAAATTTGCTACACAGCTGCTGATTTCGGGAAATGATTTCCAAGTTGCAAAGATCTATTTACAAATGACCCCTAGCAGCTACCAAGATTAATTCTTAATCCCTTGAACTTCAAAGCTTTTTCTTAGTCATTGAACCTCAATCCTATTTTTTTTTTTACAAAGTTTCATGCAAAGAGCTTATTTCCATAAAATGGTAGATTGGCTCACGTGGGGTGGGCACTATGCTCCACCTATGTGGTTTGGTATGCAGAATCCAGCTGCACGAGGTGAGGCAGGATTGGTGCTCTTTGGAAAGATGGGAGGACAGCAACACCTGTTTACTACCTCTAGAGTCTCTGGGACTTTGACAAGCTAGGGTAGTAAACAGCAATACAGTTTAAAAAAAGAGTTATCATTTAGCTCTCAGCTAGTGAGTTTTCCCCCTTTTGAATTTTATTTTATTTTTAAAAAGTTCATCTTTATTTTTGGTACAGAAATTCACTTCAAAGACTACTGCTTTGTAAAATCTCCTGGGTTCTTGGTTTTCTGTCTCTAATTCAGGGAGGGAAGTTGCAGGCTTATACTTCATTTTCTTTTAAATCTTGAATCAAACAATGAAATACATTGTGTCTCACAGTCTAATGTAGATGCAGACATGCAGTTTTAATAGGAACTTGGGATGCAATTGTAGTGGGACACAAGAAAAGAAGCTTCTAGATCTGATCTGTGTTGGGATTTATTTGCTGTTGTTCAGTCCCTAAGTTGTGTCCAACTCTTTGCAACCCCACAGACTGCAGCACGCCAGACTTCCCTGTCTTTCACTATCTCATAGAATTTGCTCTGATTCATGTCCATCGAGTTGGTGATGCCATCCAACCATCGCATCCACTGTCATCCCTTTCTCCTCCTGCCTTCAGTCTTTCCCAGCCCCAGGATCTTCTCCAATGAGTCTGCTCTTTGCATCAGGTGGCCAAAGTATCAGAGCTTCAGCATCAGCACCAGTCCTTCCAATGAGAATTCAAGGTTGATTTCCTTTAGGATTGACTGGTTTGATATCCTTGTTTTCCATGGGACTCTCAAAAGTCTTCTCCAGCACCATAGTTGGGGTTTATGGAGAAGGTAATATTTCAAAAGATGCTTTATGGAAGACCAGAAACTTGTAAGCAAAGGGAGAAAATGTAGAAGGACATCCAGGCAGAGAGATGATATTTTAGGCAGGTAAAAGGCCAGGTGAAAGGAGCAGTGTGTGTTTTAGTGACGTGAGAGGACACATTGGATACATGGCTGGGGAGACAAGTCACGGTGGGAATCTTACGTCATACAAAGACGCATTTATTTTCTCCAGTGGGCCATGGAATCTGACTGAAGGGTTCTGAGGGAAAGTTTGGGTATTATCAGATTCATATTCAGTAAAGAGCTCTGTAACAGTTGTGTAAAATTTGTTTTAGAAAGAGAAGTTAGACCAGAGGTAGGGAAGTTGTAATATTTTTGATGAACTATAACAAGGCAAGGTAGTGGTCATGGAAATGAAGAGAGAAAAAAAGTCAGCAAATTCAATGACAGAATCTACATATTTTGATACTGAATGTATGTGGTGGTGGATGTGTAAGCAACCACATTCAGCTCCTGAAGTGGGGCCATGCAGAGGGTTAGTGTCAAGGTCAGTGGAGAGTTATTGGTCCCTCATTGCTTCTGCTTCTGTATTTTTGGCCTGGGCTTGCTATTAGTCTGCATGGCCAGTACTCAGGAAAAGCTAGACCTGAACTGGAAAAGCAAGACAGACTAGCTGATACTCACTGATACCCCTGTGTCCATCCTTTGCTGCTTCTAACTGTACTCAGGGAATATTGTTCTTATGAATTTTTGTAGAAGAGATTATAAGTGGATGAACGTTAGTTTTCTAAGTGATGAGAAAATTTTGGTAGAAGGGCTAACAGTGAGAATTGGGTTTATTGAAATATAACTTAAGACAAAATAAATACACTAAAAAAGGTACCAGTACTACTAGTGGACACAATTTCTAGTAAACAGGTAATAGTTAGAAATTGTTGTTGTTATTGTAGTTTAGTCACTAAGTTGTGTCCAACTCTTTTGTGACCCCATGGACTGTAGCCCACCAGGCTCTTCTGTCCATGGAGTTCTCCAGGCAAGAATACTGGGGTGGGTTGCCTTTTCCTTCCCCAGGGGATCTTCCCAACCCAGGGATGACACTTGCATCTCTTGCATTGGCAGGTGGATTCTTTACCACTGAGTGACATGGGAAGCCAGTTATGAATAATAGACACTAAATAATATAGACTCAGCCTTCATAAAGGAAATGTTAGGGAAATAATAAGGAGAAATAGAAACATAATAGTCATAAAAGACTTTAACTCACCTTTTTTCAGTTCATAACAAAACCAAGAGGACAAAAAATAAAGTAGGCAAAAATAACTAAGGATATGAAAACTATAAGGACAAGATATACTTGTTAGATTTATTTGAAATATATTAAAATTTGTACCTTAAAAAAGATAATATGTCTTCTTTTCAACTGCCAACAGGATAGTCACAAGAAATGACCATATCATATACCATACAGGAAGTTTCAGTAATTATAATAAAATAAAATAGCATAGACAAAATTGTGTGATATAGATCCACTAAAATAAAACAGTAACATTAGATAATTGAAGTCCCAGTGTATAGAAATTTAGATATTTTCTCTTAAATAATTAATAAATATGAACTAGCAAAGTATATTGCTAATGAAAACACTACATAATAGCACAAAAGTTTATGAGTGAAAGCAAGGTCAGAGGATAAATCATTATGTACTTACATTAATGCATAAGAAGGCACAATAATAAATGAATTAAACAGGTAACTAAAGGAGTTAGAAAAAGACAGAAAAGAAAATAGAAATACAAAATTAATAAGGTAAAGTAGAAACCAATAAACAATTAAAAAATGGCAAATCTGTATATATATTGAGAAGCTGGGTTTTGAACAAGAAATGATATGAAATAAATGTCAGTTAACCAGGCAAGAAAAAAGGGAGAAAGGACAAATATACTAAATAAGAAATGAGAGAGAAAATACTCTCAGTGGCAGATGAAATGAATCATAGAAGGCTAATTTTCTAAACTGGAAATACATTTGAAAAATCTTGAAATGGATAGTTTACTAGGAAGATTAAATTTACCAAAATAGATTCCCAAAAAGGGAGAAAATTCAAAAGGATAATTAACATAGGAGGAATAATTTGTCAAAGAGTTGATGCTCCAAAAAGTACTCTGTCTAGACAGTTACACAGGGGAAAAAATCTAATGCTATTTAAATTGCTCCAGAGCCAAATGACAAAGAAATGCTTCTAAATCCTCCTATGAAATACTAGGCATAATATTGTTACAAAAGTCCAACAAGACCAGCACAAAAGACAATATACAACTCAATATTGGCATAAAAATTCTAAACATATCACTAACAAAGAGAAACCTGTAGTCAATACAAAGAGGTCATTCTTAGAATGTGAGGATGGTTCTAATGAAAAAAACGATGTCAGTATATTTCATCATAGTAAGAGACCTAAGATGAATCTTATAATAAGTCTCCAAGTGTTTTGAAAAAGCAATGGAAAAATTAAAACTAAGTCATTTACAAAAGACCATGTATTGCGTGATTCTGTTTATAGGTAGTATCCAGAACAGGCAAATCTATAGAAATGAAAATAGATTATAGTGATTGCCTTGGATGGGGGAATAGCCTGGGATGGAGAGTTATAATTAATGTGTCTGGAGGTTCTTTTTGGGGGTGATTAATATTAAGAATCTAAAATTAGATTGTAGTAATGGTGTACAGTTCTATGAATATATTAAAAGCCACTGAATTGAATGGTATATGAATTGTATCCCAATAAAACTGTTAAGGAAGTCAATGTACATGCTTAAAACTCTAAATAAAATATTCTTAACCTAATAAAAATGTATTTGGTTCAACCCCAAAGTTAACATGAATCTTGTTGGGGAAGTGAGAATTGTTTTTCCCATAGACACTTGAAACAAGCAAAAATTTCCATAACTAGTACTGCCCAGTCTCTTCAGAGACACCAGCCAGTGCAATTAAAAAAAAAGACAGAAATTGGAGTCATAACATTTGAAAACATTATCACTATTTACAGCTGCTATTATAGTACACATTGTAAATATGAAACAAATCAAGAGAAAATGTAAACACAACAATAAAATTCAGGACAATAGCTTTCTTACTTGCAAATTGGAACCACTCAGAGTATTTAGTTGAGCAGTCACCAGTTCTGGGACTTAAGACAAATTCCTTAACTTCTGTGTACCTCATTTTCCTCTCAAATGCAGAAGAAATGATGTATAGTTCAAAAGAGTTTTTCTACTTTCTAAATGTCATAACCACTCAACCAGCATTGGTGTTGGGCCCTGCCCTTCCTCTAAGAATAGGATGTATTGCAGTATCTCTCTGAATTGATTCATATGTGGTGGCAGAGAGGGAGTACAAACCAATAAACCGAATTACCTGGGGATTTCTTCTCTATTTCTTCTCTAGAGTCAGTGATGACCATGTACCATCTCCTGCGATAGGAAATGAGCTTTGTTTTAGTGCCAGCTTCAAGCTGGTAATGGTGCAAGTTGGGATGGTGAGAATAATGGTGAGGTTATCTGTGGACTAGGTAGGGAAAAAAATCTATGATCAGTTGTGAGTGACTTTTGAAAATTTCTGTTAACCAACAAGTAAAGAAAAATGGACAAAATTACTTTTAATATATCCCTTAATCAACATATTGGAAATAATATAACTTCAACACAGAATCAATAAAAAATTACTAAGGTAAATGTGTAAAAGCACATGTTTCAGAGGCAAAATTCAGGATATTATCTGTTATACTGAAGATTAACTCTTGGTTCTCTTTCTTTCTCTTTTTCTTCACCTTCACCCCATCATCTTTATAATTGTGAAGTCACTCAGTTGTGTCCGACTCTTTGTGACCCTAAGGACTGGAGCATGCCAGGCTTCCCTGTCCTTCACCAACTCCTGGACCTTGCTCAAACTCATGTCCATTGCGTCGGTGATGCTATCCAACCATCTCATCCTCTGTCATCCCCTTCTCCTGCTTTCAATCTTTCCCTGCATCAGGGTCTTTTCCAATGAGTCAGTTCTTTGAATCAGGTGGCCAAGTATTGGAGTTTCAACTTCAGCATCAGTCCTTCCAATGAATATTCAGGACTGATTTCCTTTACGATTGACTGGTTTGATCTCCAAGCAGTCCGAGAGGCTCTCAAGAGTCTTTTCCAACACCACAGTTCAAAAGCATCAGTTCTTTGGTGCTCAGCTTTCTTTGTGGTCCAGCTCTCTCATCCATACATGACTACTGGTAAAACCATAGCTTTGACTAGACGGAGCTTTGTTGGCAAAGTAATGTCTCTGTTTTTTAATATGCTGTCTAGGTTGGCCATAGCTTTTACTCCAAGGAGCAAGTGTCTTTTAATTTCATGGTTGCAGTCACCATCTGCAATCTCTGCAATCGACCCTCAAAGGGGTTGATTTTGGAGCCCAAGAAAATAAAATGTCATTGTTTCCATTGTTTCCCCATCAATTTGTCATGAAGTGATGGGACCAGATTCTATGATCTTAGGTTTTGAATGTTGAGTTTTAAACCAGCTTTTTCACTCTCCTCTTTCACTTTCATCAAGAGGCTCTTTAGTTCCTCTTTACTTTCTTCCATAAAGGTGGTGTCATCTGCATATCTGGAGTTATTGATATTTCTCTCTGCAATCTCAATTCCAGCTTGTGCTTCCTCCATCTGGCATTTCTCATGATGTACTCTGCATATAAGTTAAATAAGCAGGGTGACAATATACAGCCTTTACATACTCCTTTCCAAATTTGGAACCAGTCTGTTGTTCCATGTCTCATTCTAACCGTTGCTTCTTGACCTGCATGCAGATTTCTCAGGAGGCAGGTAAGGTGTTCTGGTATTCCCATCTCTTGAAGAATTTCCCCCAGTTTGTTGTGATTCACACAGTCAAAGGCTTTAGCATAGTCAATGAAGCAAAAATAGATGTTCTTCTGGAATTTTCTTGCTTTTTCTATGATCCAACGGATATTGGCAATTTTATCTTTGGTTCCTCTGTCTTTTCTAAACCCAGCTTGAACATCTGGAAGTTCTCGGTTCACGTACTGTTGAAGTCTCGCTTGGAGAATTTGGACATTACTTTGCTAGCATGTGAGATGAGTGCAATTGTGCGGTAGTTTGAACATTCTTTGGCATTGCCTTTCTTGAGGATTGGAATGAAAACAGACCTTTTCCAGTTCTGTGGCCACTGCTGAATTTTTCAAATGTGCTGGCATATTGAGTGCAGCACTTTCACAGCACCATCTCTTAGGATTCGGAATAGCTCAGCTGGAATTCCATCACCTCCATGAGCTTTGTTCGTAGTGATGCTTCCTAAGGCCCACTTGACATCACACTCCAGGATGTCTGGCTCTACACCATCATGGTTGTCTGGGTCATTAAGATCTTTTTTGTATGGTTCTGTGTATTCTTGCCACCTTTTCTTAGTATCTTCTGCTTCTGTTATGTCCATACCATTTCTGTTCTTTATTGTGCCCATCTTTTCATGAAATGTTCCCTCATCAGATTTTGGAGATAGCATTTTTTAAATGAATTTAACTTTCTATCAAAGTCATGAAATCACTAGAAAGCATTATTATTTGGCACAGTGTAAACATATTTTCTAAATGTTAACTTCTAACTTACTTGCTATGCTTCTAACATTGATGCAGAAAGCATACTTTAAAAAAGCAAGATATACCAGAACTTTTACCTCTAAATAAATATCTTCCCTTAGATTAGTCATCCTAGAATGCTAAGTTATTTCACTGATACTTTGATTGTTTGGGTCGTTTTCTGAGCTCTTCTACTTACCATGCCTGTGGCTTTTTCTTTGGAATATATTGAATGTTGATGAATTTTTGTCCTCTCATTGTGGGTTATGTATGTGGAAATGGCTATAAGTAATTTAGAGAGAAATATTGGGGAAAAATTGTATGTTCAGGTTGAATTATATTCCTTTAAATTTATTTATATCACATTTAAACAGGGGAAATTAAGCTTGTGAAAGAGTAAAACTGGCTTTTCTTATGTGTCTTATTTACCATTTTGTTTGTATACAAAAGAAAACAAATTCAAAATGCTTTGAATGATTATACCCTTATCAGAATAGGGTTCCCTAGTCAGAGTACATTTATGACAAGTCATTTTGGTCTCTTAGTTTTTTTTCAAAACCTGAGTCGGCTTCATATCAGTAGAAATAAATTCATCCAAGCTTGTCATGCAGAGTTTCTTCATTTCCTATGTACATGGGGGTCTAATGGACTGAAGTCTAACAAATGTGAATTTCAATCCTGATACCACATCTGTGTAATATTTAATGTAACCTCAGTTAGCTTTGATGTTAGCATCTGTGTAATGGGAATTATAAAATATAGCAAGTTAGGATAAGACAGTATGTGACATACAATTGCTTACCAAGTGTTGATTCCTGGCTGCTTTTAAATCAGGTTTGGAGTGTAATGGGATATGATAACATAATAATGATGAATTTTCTAGTTCTTTTTTTATTCTACCAGAGAATCTAGTAGAATATCCCCCAATATGTATCATATATGGAGATATCCTACCATTAAGTTGCTGGTAATACTGGAAAAGGTCAGTTTTCATTCCAATCCCTAAGAAGGGCAATCCAAAAGAATGTTCAAACTACCACACAATTGCACTCATCTCACATGCTAGTAAAGTAATGCTCAAAATTCTCGAAGCCAGGCTTCAGCAATACATGAACCGAGAACTTCCAGATGTTCAAGCTGGTTTTAGAAAAGGCAGAGGAACCAGAGATCAAATTGCCAACATCTGCTGGATCATCTAAGAAGAAAGAGAGTTCCAGAAAAACATCTATTTCTGCTTTATTGACTATGCCAAAGCCTTTGACTGTGTGGATCACAATAAACTGTGGAAAATTCTGAAATGGATGGGAATAGCAGACCACCTGACCTGCCTCTTGAGAAACCTGTATGTAGATCAGGAAGCAACAGTTAGAACTGGACATGGAACAACAGACTGGTTCCAAATAGGAAAAGGAGTGCATCAAGGCTGCATATTGTCACTCTGCTTATTTAACTTATATGCAGAGTACATCATGAGAAATGCTGGGCTGGAAGAAGCACAAGCTGGAATCAAGATTGCCGGAAGAAATATCAATAACCTCAGATATGCAGATGACACCACCCTTATGGCAGAAAGTGAAGAAGAACTAAAAAGCCTCTTGATGAAAGTGAAAGAGGAGAGTGAAAAAGTTGGCTTAAAGCTTAACATTCAGAAAACGAAGATCATGGCATCTGGCCCCATCACTTCATGGCAGATAGATGGGGAGACATTGGAAACAGTGGCTGACTTTATTTTGGGAGGCTCCAAAATCACTGCAGATGGTGACTGCAGCCATGAAATTAAAAGACGCTTACTCCTTGGAAGGAAAGTTATGACCAACCTAGATAGCATATTAAAAAGCAGAGACATTACTTTGCCAACAAAGGTCTGTCTAGTCAAGGCTATGGTTTTTCCAGCAGTCATGTATGGATGTGAGAGTTGGACTGTGAAGAAAGCTGAGCACCGAAAAATTGATGCTTTTGAACTGTGGTGTTGGAGAAGACTCTTGAGAGTCCCTTGGACTGCAAGAAAATCCAACCAGTCCATCCTAAAGGAGATCAGTCCTGGGTGTTCATTGGAAGGACTGATGTTGAGGCTGAAACTCCAGTACTTTGGCCACCTCATGTGAAGAGTTGACTTACTGGAAAAGACCCTGATGTTGGGAGGGGTTGGGGGCAGGAGGAGAAGGGGAAGACAGAGGATGAGATGGCTGGATGGCATCACTGACTTGATGAGCATAAGTTTGAGTAAACTCCGGGAGCTGATGATGGACACAGAGGCCTGGCGTGCTGCGATTCATGGGGTCGCAAAGAGTTGGACATGACTGAGTGATTGAACTGAACTGAATAACATATTTAGGGAAAATGTATTCTACTGGTGATTATTTTGTGTCCTGTAAATTCATTACGTTCTTCATCTATACTTCAGGAAGATATATGTGCTGCATTAATGGCTGATTGCCTAGTATCAAGAGTTATTTTGAAATGAAGGATGAAATGACCCAGAAGCAATCTGTATGAATGATGGGCAAAGTGAGATAATGAAAGCACAGTGTGGGGGGCCTTCTTGATACCATTTATCAGTTGAGGATGTGCAAATTACCTATAAATATTTGGAACCCAAATCTTTCATAAAGTATTTCTTTTCCAGTTAGCACTGGACAATAAAATTATCCTAGTATTCTTAAAGAGACATTATGTTAGAATGATCATATTTTTGTTGTAGATGTGAGCTGCACAGATGTGAAATTCTTTAGAGACTCTAGAAGTGGCCTTCAGGCCAAGTCTGGCCCACTCTCTGTTTTTGTAAATATAGTTTATTAGAGCACAGTCACCTTCATTCATTTATGTATCATCTTTGGCTAACTTTATTCTTTAAAAGCATTGTTGGATAGTTGTAACAGAGACTTTATATCCCACAAAGCCGAAAATATTTACCACTTACCATGTGGCCTTTGGCCCTTGCTTAAGAAAAAGTTTTCTGTGAAAAGAAAAATGTTTATAATATTAGGGGAGCACAGAGGAAGTCATTCTGTTCTTCCACTGCCCTTGAAATTCTGGTTTTGGTTCTCTGTGTTCCTAGTTAGGAAATTACACATATTCTTCTGTAGCATCCTTACTACCCATAGGCATTAGGAGTGGGTCAGTTGTTGGCAAATTAGCTCCCTGACCTCAACCTCTTTCCTACCACTTTTCTTTGTACTCTGAGCCACATGGGTCCCCTTGGTGTTCCCCAAGAACACCATGTACGCCTGAGAAAACCACGATTCAAAAAGTTACATGTACCCCAATGCTCACAGCAGCATTGTTTACAATAGCCAGGACAAGGAGGCAACGTAGAAGTCCATCGACAGATTAATGGATAAAGAGGTTATGGTACATATACATACAATGCAATATGACTCAGCCATAAAAAGGAACGAATCTGAATCACTTGTAGGAAGGTGGATGAACCTAGATCCTGTCATACAGAGTGAAATAAGTCAGACAGAGAAAAACAAAGACTGCATATTAATACATCTATAAGAAATCTAGAAAAATAGTACTGATAAACCTATTTTCAGGGAAGTAATGGAGATGCAGATGTAGAGAAAAGCTTGTGGACACAGTGACAGAAGGAGAGGGTGGGACGAATTCAGAGAGTTAGCGTTGACCTATATACATGACCATGTGTAAAATAAATAGCTAGTGGGAAGTTGTTATATAACACAGTCTGGTACTCTGTGATGACAGAGGGGTGGGCTGGGGGGGTGGGGGGGGGCTCACCGGGGAGGGGATATACATAGTTATAACTGATTCGTGTTGTTGTACAGCAGAAACCAACACAACTTTGTAAAGCAATTATTCTCCAATTAAAAAAAAAGAACACCGTATTTATATTCACTTCAGGACTTTTCAACAGCTTAGAAATACCCATCCATTATATCTTCACCTGAATGGCTCCTTCCCCTTCAGTTTACCCCTTAAGTGTCATGTTCAGAGAAAGCATTCCTGACCACCCTATTTATAGTATGGTCCTTATTCCCCATCACTCTTGAGCTCATTATTCTCCTTGATTCTTTCATTGAATAAAATCACCATCTGGAATTTAGTCTTCCTTTTCACTTATTTATCATCTCTTTCCTCCACCAGGCTGTCAGCTGCAACAGCCAGAGCAGTGTTTGGCACATAAAAGGCCACAGTATTTGTTGACAGTGGCTGGTGAAATGATGTGCTAGGAAGTAAAGCTGGCACTGCATTCCAGAGACAGCAAAAGAACCTAGATTTAGATTCAGGAATTTATTTATCCTCCTGCAAATTAATGTGTGAAAAGGTTCATGATTTCATAGACACTTGAGGCCTTATTTTACTTACAGAATACTCCAGGGAACCTCAATAAGCCTCCAACTGAAAAGTGACTTGTCATAGTATAGCTTTGTGAAAGTCTTAATATTCTATCTTATTAAGCAAATACTCTATACCTTCCTTAGCTCCAAGTTCTTATCTGAAGCCTGGGTTATTTTAGTAGCCATCTTTAGATATGCCAGTTTTCAGCTATAACATTAACTTGGGTGTAAGAGTGGAATTAAATAACAAGTAAACAGTCTCAATTATGACTAACTTTATATATTGGTCTCATCGTTTACACATGTAAGAACACACATGCTGGAAATGCTAGTGAAAACTAAACTACCTCCTTACAATCAGTGGTGTCCTAAGTGTGTTTCAGCGAAACCCTCCCAGGAAAGAGAGCTCAGTTATATTTGCTGCTTTCATTTTCAGATAAATTCCACCTACTGTGACATACTGTTCTCATTAACTAAGCAAATTAGGTCACAGATTTTAGGTGGGCAACTCTTAGGGTCGAAGAAACAACTATTTGACTTCAATTAAAGAGATAAGGCTTGCAAACCTCTAGTGCTCTCATAAATTTGATGAGATAGTTTTGGATATTGTTAGAGTTACTAGCATGGTTGAACAGTTAGGTTATACCACAGAATCAACAAGGGAAAAACAGTTGCCAGATAGCTTCCCTTGCTCAAGATACTTTAAGTGAATTGAAGGTTATAAAGCATGTATTCTAGCAATTTGAACTTGGTCAGTGTTCCACCTACCTAATTCAGGACAAAAACAGTGTTGTTTACGTGATGTGTTGACTTATGAGACATCTAGAAGTTCTGTGAATGTAAATGCGTGGCCTGAGTCACTCTTTAATTAGTAAGATACTGGAGTGCTATTTAGTAAATTATTCTTACAGTGCATTAAATGACCCTCTTATCGCTGAAGAAAAGGAAGAAGTAACACTCTACATTCTCATGTACTTAATTTTGTACCTACTTTATAATCAGACTTCATTTTAGCAGTAAAAATAGAACACACTGTTTTGTTTAAAGCTGAAATTTTGATGTGTTTTGTTTTGACTGGCATCAACTAGATTTACAGTTCTGTCCATATAGTTCAGTCCTGAATATTCATTGAAAGGATAGATGCTAAAGGTGAAACTCCAATACTTTGGCCAACTGATGTGAAGAACAGACTCATTGGAAAGACCCTGAGGCTGGGGAAGATTGAAGGCAGAAGAAGGGGTTGAGCTGGTTGGATGGCATCACCGACTTGATGGAACGAGTTTGAGCAAGTTTTGGGAGTTGGTGATGGAAAGGGAAGCCTGGTGTGCTGCAGTCCATGGGGTTGCGAAGAGTTGGACATGACTGAGTGACTGAACTGAACTGAGTTCAGCTCAGTTTCCATGACCCCCACGCTTGTGACACCATTTTTAGTTTATAGTTTAGCTGTGTTGGATTATTTGAGATTAACTAGACATTTCTGTTAAGACACCTCTCTTAATAGTGCTAATATATATTTTAAGGACGAAATTGTGCCCCTCCCTTCTAATTCATGTGTCAACATATGTGTACCCAGTGTAAGTAATTAAGTTTAAATGAGATAATATGAGTGGGGCCCCTAACTCACTAGGACTAGGGTCCTTATAAGAAAAAGAGAATCAGAGATTAGATTTTTCTGGAGGTGCACAGAGGATGGGCTTTTGAGGATGCAGTGAGAAGATACTGTCTGCAAAGCATAAAGAGACTGTTGTTGTTCAGCTGCTAAGTTGTGTCAGCTCTTCGTAACCCCATGAACTGCAGCATGCCAGACAGCCCTGTCCTTCACTATCACCTGGAGTCTGCTCAAATTCATGTCCATTGAGTTGGTGCTACAAGCTAACCATCTCATCCTCTGCTGACCCCTCCTCCTTTTGCCTTCAACCTTTCCCAGCATTAGGGTATTTTCCAGTGAATCAGATCTTTGCATCAGGTGGCCAAAGTATTGGAGCTTCAGCTTCAGCAGAAGTCCTTCCAACAAATAGTCGTAAAGAGATGCCTTTCCAAAAAAACTGTCTGGCTAACACCTGGCCTCAGACTTCTAGCTTTCAGAACTGTGAGAAAAGAAATTTCTGTTTAAGTTATCCAGTCTGTGGAATTTTGTTACAGCAGCCCTGGTGGACTAATACACTCTTTGTTTTAAGAAGGATGTTTGCTGTGACTTATACTCTTGCAAGTGACTCATCAGTGATGTTTCAGATTACTTTAGAGGAGAGAGTATCGTAACCCTTGAGAAACTCACACCACCATTGAAACTTCTCAGAAGCAGCACTACAATAGCTACGAATGAATGCACATTGCAGCCATATTCTAAAATTTTCCACTATTGGTCTGGGTTTGGTTAAAAACTTGAATGTTTTAGGCTACATGCAGTATATAGTTCAGGAAATAAAGCATCTGAGAATTTGATTAACAGGAGGAGGATTTACAGCTAATATTAGTAAGAGCTCCCTGGATAATGCCTTGGCAAACTTTCAGCAAAATACAAACTGATTTATGGTGGTGATGGGGACACTACAGAGAAATGAAATGCTAAGGCAGATCTTCTCACAAGTTCTTTGTAGGAAGGCAGTTTTAGGATGAAGTGGTCACAGGTCAGAGGTAACATTCTGGAACGAAGGAAGGTGGGGGTTTATGCTGTTGGGTTGCAGGATAATTCCAGGTGGATCCCCATCATGACTATATGCTCAGAGCCAGAGAAGAATTACAGTTCAGCTGCTTAGATTTTTTGCATTAAGTTAGAATTAATTTAAGAATTTCTTTCCTCTCAAGTTGTTTGTGCTATAAGTGAAAAATCGTCTATCCTTAGAAAAGTATCTGGGAATGAGCTACACACCGTCTTTCCCTCAGCACATTCCCTCTCATTGAAGGCCTGTAAACAGTTTTAAAAGCTAGGTTGACTTCCCCACCAACTCGTGCTGTCAGTCCCACCTGGTCGTCTCACTTCCTGAGAACTGATCCAGGCTAGATTAGGTAAAGGTTTCTAGATGAGGGTGATGAGTTGGGTGTTTTCCTGTTTGTAATGACAAAGCAGTGCAATGCTTAAATTTACTTTTTAAGTCAATGTTTGAAATGGTTTTTGGCGGGTCCAAAGTGAAAGTGGGAGACTAGTTACACTGTTGCAGTGGAAGAGGCAAGTCATGATGTCTGGGTGCAGGTGGTGGTAATGGATGTGGGGAACAGTGGGTGGGCCAGAGTACTATTTGTAGATACAGCCAATAGAATTTGCTGATGAACTGAATGAGTGGACAATGGTACAAGAGAGGAGGCAGAATGAGGCTGACATCTATATCTGGGGTTTCAGTAAATTGGGTGGTGGTTTATGTACAGGAGGAGAAGGAAATGGCAACCCACTCCAGTATTCTTGTCTGGAGAATCCCCTGGATGGAGGAGCCTGGCAGGCTACAGTCCATGGGGTCACAAAGAGAATGATTGAATGACTTTACTTTTCACTTTATGTACAGGAATGGAAATTGCTGTGTGGAGCAGGTTTTCAGGGGGAGAAATCAAGGATTATGTTTTGGACATGTTAGTTTTGAGAGTCCTATTAAATATGCTGATCAGCCACTTAGATACACTAGCGCGGAGCTCAGCAAAGTGGGTAGCCTACATATGCAAATTTGGACGTAAAGCATTTACATGCCAATGTCAGTCCTTGGGGCTTCCCAGGTGGCTCAGTAGTAAAGAATCAGCCTGCCAAGCAGGCGATGCAAGAGATGCGGATTCGATCCTTGGGTTGTGAATATCCCCTGGAGAAGAAAATGGCAACCCACTCCAGTATTCCTGCCTGGAAAATCCCATAGACAGAGGAACCTGGTGGGGTACAGTCCATGGGGTTGCAATGAGTTGGACATTACTTAGCAACTAAACCACCGTCACCATACATTCCTGGGCAGAATATACACTGGCATTTAAAGTCACGGGAATGGATAAAATCACCTGGGGGGAGGCATTAAAGCAGGTGCAAAAATGATTCATCTATGATTCTGTTCTCAAAGAATGTAGGTGAGAATTTATATCGTCTATATTTCAGTATTTGTGTCCTAATTAGAACTCAAGAATTTTACCTGCTTTATTCACCCTCTGCTACCAGGCTCCATTTTTGGTCTTTCAAAAGCAGATAACTCTTCCCCTGATAAAGCAGTTGAATCCATAGCCAAACTTTGGTTTCTTTTCAAGTGTAAATTGAGTTAAACTTAAATTAGCAGAAATGGTTATTAAGTGGGAAGAAACCATTCCCCCATGAAGCTGCTTTCTGCACATCTCTTGAATATGGTGCTCCAGAACCTACTTGTAGTTAGTCATATTTTGTGATTGCAAAAAACATATTTTGCGCTCTAGAGGAAAGAAATCTGGAATAAGCACAATACATTGGTACTTCTTCCCACCAACCCAGTGATGTTTACAGGCCTATGCTTAAGTAATAAGCATTCTCATCTTGTCTGCTTTCAGTTCAGTTCAGTTCAGTCGCCCAGTTGTGTCCAACTTTTTGTGACCCCATGGACTGCAGCATGCCAGGCTTCCCTGTCCATCACCAGCTCCCAAAGCTTACTCAAACTCATGTCCATTGAGTTGGAGATGCCATCCAACCATTTCATCCTCTGACGCCCCCTTCTCCTCCTGCCTTCAATCTTTCCCAGTATCAGGGTCTTTTCAAATGAGTCAATTCTTCAAATCAGGTGGCCAAAGTATTGGAGTTTCAACTTCAGCATCAGTCCTTCCAATGAATATTCAGGACTGATTTCCTTTAGGATGGACTAGTTGGATCTCCTTGCTGTCCAAGGGACTGTCAAGAGTCTTCTCCAACACCACAGTTCAAAAGCATCAATTCTTCAGTGCTCAGCTTTCTTGATAGTTCAACTCTCACATCCATACATGGCTACTGGAAAAACCATAGCTTTGCCTGATTTAGTTAATGACAAGCAAGTTCATCTGACAATAAAAATGTAAGCAATAGAAGGAGAAATGGCACGGTAGAAACGGCATTCTGTAATTCTCAAGAGGTGAGAAAAAAGCATCCTGTTAAAAAAAAATAAAATGTGCTATTTGGAATAAGATTTCTGATTTCACCTTTAAGATTTGATGTTCCCATCTTTCTAAATTCCATATATATGCATTAATATACTGTATTGGTGTTTTTCTTTCTAACTTACTTCACTCTGTATAATAAGCTCCAGTTTCATCCACCTCATTAGAACTGATTCAAATGCATTCTTTTTAATAGCTGAGTAATATTCCATTGTGTGTATGTACCACAGCTTTCTTATCCGTTCATCTGCCAATGGACATCTAGGTTGCTTCCCTGCCCTGGCTATTGTAAACAGTGCTGTGATGAACATAGGGGTACATGTGTCTCTTTCAATTCTGGTTTCCTCGGTGTGTATGCCCAGCAGTGGATTGCTGGACCCTATATGCGAGACAGCAAAAGAGACACAGATGCAAAGAACAGACTTTTGGACACTGGGAGAAAGTGAGAGTGGGATGATTTGAGAGAATAGCATTGAAACATGTATATTATCATATGTGAAGTAGATCTCCAGTCCAGGTTTGATGCATGAGACAGGGTGCTCAGGGCTGGTACACTGGGATGACCCTGAGGGATGGAATGGGGAGGATGGTGGGAGGGTTGGTTCAGGACAGGGAACACATGTAAACCCATGGCTGATTCATGTGAATGTATGGCAAAAACCACCACAGTATTGTAAAGTAATTAGCCTCCAATTAAAAAAAAAAGATTTGATGTCTTTTTACAAAGACTACCTTTCCCTATATACATATATATATATTTTGTTTGAATTTGAGCTAGAAAAGTTAAAAAAAAAAGGCAAAATTTGAGCTAAAAAGTAAATTTGAACAAAAGCAAACTTATTTACTTCAGGGAAAAGCAATAGAAAATGTTGTAACTGTGAGACTTACTCATTCTGTTACTCCTTCTTGTTACCCTCTCTACCCCTAAGCATCAAGGAAGCATCAAGTATACATTTGAAGTCTAAAGGGCTATGGCAGGTCATAGTCTATCTAAAAAAGGTAAAAAATAGCTTAAAATAACAGCACCAGAGGGAACTCTTTTGGAGCAACATCCATCTTTTCCCATTCTGGTGGATAAAGAAGAAAAATCTATCACTCAAATAATAGAGAAGGAGATTTACATCTGATATTGGATTTTATTGTCACAGGAGGTATGTAGTTTAAACCCTCAGAAAAACAAGCCAGTTCTAGCTAAATTTTCCTCCCAGCATCTTACTTCTACCTTCTCAGCAAGTTTGTAAAAAGGTGAAAACATTGCTGGTAAAATAGGCTTGGCTAATAATAAAACATCCTCTTCCTGAAATTAAGGCTGGCCATTGAACCACAATGGTAAATATACTCTCATCCCAGTTTTGTTTTTGGAATTTACATAGGGACTTCCTGATGTAAAAACACTTTACCCTCTCTTTAAACTTTGATTTCTGCTAGTGAGGCCTCTTTGAGAAGACTGTCAGAGTGGCTTCCAGGCCATTTGAGAGCTGGACTCCACTCAGATGGACGACTAGAGCAATCTCATAGTCATGATATACGGCCTCCAATGGCCTTGTCTAGACAAGAACTCTGGACTCTTGATCCTACTGCTATATTCTTGGAGTCATATGCTGTCTAAAAGGGAGTGAATTCAAAAATGTAACTGAATGCTCTATTTCTCTTTGTTAGTTCAAGGAAACTAGTCAGAAGGGGCTCTAGATTGCGAATGTGTGCACATTAGAAAAAACTGCCTGCCCTTTATTCTACATAGTATGTCAGATGTTGAAATTCTCTTTATTCATTAGAGAAAAACTAATTTGTCTTCCATTACTTAAGAAGTGTTTTATTTCCCAGCTGCACAGAATAACAACAGAACCATTAGCGAAGGGACAAAATATTTAAGTTCCAAGCCCTATGATAGTCTATGAATTGAGAGAGTAGAATACTAAAGGAAAACACTAGGGCCTCCCCACCCTTCAACCAACTGTCAGGACATCCAATTACATGTTGCAGTGACCCTGAAAGGCCTGCTTGAAACCCTAGTGTCTTAATGCTATGCCCTTTATTACAGAGAAAGCAAATGAAAACAATGACCTTTAAAATATATGTCTCTCTAATTGTCTGCTGATAGTTTTTCATTACCAGCTACCCTGTTTGTATCAGTAAAACCTGATGATTAAAACAAAAAACAAAAAAACCTAGAAAAACAAAAACAAAAAATCCCTTGAAGTTCAATATCCCTGGGACTCTATCAAATAGCTGGCAAAAGTTGCTTTGACATTCTTAAGTCTTGAAAGTTTATATCTTGTACCAAAAGATTCCTTGAGATTCACTGGACTCAAATAAGACTTTGTCAGAAGACGCAGAGCTAAAATGGCATAACCATGGTATGCCCTGGGAGCAGTAGCCATTTTAGGTGAATTGACATCTAGATAAAATCTTTTGGTAATGCACAGATATCAAGGTCATGCCATTTTTGACTGTTATTATGCCATGGTTTTCAAAGGTGGCCTTTTTGGCTAATGAGTAATGCTCTAAGTCACACCTACTTCATTTCCCAACATGAATTCCCTTCAGGACACATTTGATTGGTATTTTATGCCAAGTGCTATCACATTTTTATTTTGTTTCTCTGGTTAATAAATATAATAAATGTGTGTAGAGATCTTAGTTAAAAAGTTTCTTCAAATAGGTTATTTTATTTTGGAAACTCACATGTATTATGTTAAACAAATCTATACCCTTAACAGGTTATTTTAACATTTTTCTTCAGAGGAAAATTTAGTAAACTTCACATGACTCTATTAATACAGTTAACAAGTTGGCTCCTGTGCTCAATAAAAAAGCAAGTCATGTTCTTTTCAAGAACATATGGAAAATTTATCAAATTGGTCACAGAATAGGCAAAAAGGAAGTTTCAACAAATTCCCCCAAACAGGTAACATACAGAGCAACATAACTAGTTATGATAATTCAGATATCTTTACATTCCCCAAAACACATGAACCAAGGAGAACAAATAAAATTGCATGTAACCTATAAAATAATAGATAGCAAATTATGTAGCCTCAATTTTCATGAGAGTTTGGCCTTGAATGAACAGCAAAGGATGAATCTCAGAGCTTCTCTGGAGTGGGGTCTTGTGAAGTTGCATAGAGGATGGAGAGAACAGTTCTCAGCATTGGAGAACTTTTAAACTAAGAACTCTACACACATTTATTATATTAACCAGAGAAACAAAATGAAATATGTGATAGTGCTTGGCATAAAAGTACCAATTAAATGTATCCTGAAGGGAATTCATGTTGGAAAATGAAGTAGATGTGTCTTAGAGCATTACTCATTTCTGAGAAGAAGGAAAAATGCTCGGCACAGGAGTACTGAAGCTTGTTCCCACTTTTAAGCAACCTGTTGAGACATGCTGTGTTTGACTGGGGCTGGTCCTGCTTCCGCTTATCACCATAGAGTGAAGACACCTTACTGAGGGAGTCTGTGATGAAAACCAGTGTCCTCAGCATTGCGTGCAGCGTGATGACTAGAAGCAGGACTGGCCTCACCCTCAGAGAACAGCTGCTGACTGTTGCATTCATCCATCCTGAAGGACAACGGTGTGCGCTCGGTCGCTTCCGTTGTTTCTAACTCTTTGTAACCCCTTGGACTGCATGTAACCTGCCAAGCTCCTCTGTCCATGGGATTTTCCAGGCAAGAATATCGAAGTGAGTTACCATTTCCTCCTCCAGGGGATCTTCCCAACCCAGGTTTCGAACCCCTGCATCTCCTGCATTGGCAGGCAGATTCTTTGCCACTGTGACACCTGGGAAGCCCCCCAGAGGATAGAATGACATGGACCAAAAGCCCCTTCTTGGTTGACATCCTTCTCCTGCCCACAGAGGATGAGGAGATGAGGGGAGCCATAGAGATGGGTGAACTTTTCCCTGTGAGAAATTTTAACTTGAACTAGAACAAATGTTTAATTGAAAGGGACATATTAACTTGGAGGAGAGTGAATTACTTCTGTGTGCCAATTTATAAATTTGTCTCCCGACTCCATCCCTCGCCTGCTGCTGTCATGAGCACAGGAGCACAAAAGCAAGAGGAGATACAGAAATATAAACTTAACGGTTTTTACAAATGGATTTGTGACCTTAAAATGTGACTCCTTGTTATATGACAATTCTTTCAAGAAAACTGTTGTTTCAAGGGAAAAGACTATAAAAATATTCATTGTATTTACATCTCTAACTCTCTTCTAGACAACAAGTAGCACTTGCTTCAAGCTGGTAATGTTCATAGTATTTTCTTTAAAACCCATGCTGAGGGTATAGTCAATATAACCTAGTAAATTTCTTTCCTCATATGATTTTTAGTATATAATTTGGTGAACAGCATTTTCACATTCTTAAATGTGATATTTAAACCCATAAATATCAGGATGCATTTCTAAATCATATTGTTTAGTTTTCCTGCTAATAAATTTGAAGTTATATGTAATTTTTGCTATGAATAATAAGAAATCTTAGTTTTAAAAAAATGTCTCATGTCCTGTCTACATCATTGTGTTAGATACATTCAAGAGACTTTTCAAAGCTCTATGGAGTATAGCAGAGGACCACAGTACCCCTAGTCTTTGGGTTCCAATTACTGAGGAATGTGATAGCATGTGGTGAATGGCACCATTGGATTTGAAGTCTCCAAAGGAGATTTAACTCCAGGACCATAGACGGGTCTCAGTCATTCAGAACTTTGTGTGCAAAATTTTGTTTAAAGTGACAGGACAGAGAAAACTTCTGACATAGACATCAGAAGGGGATAGAAAGTGTACCCACCTCACTAGTTTAAGCAGGACCTTATATACTTCTCAACTAGCTGCTGAAAATAGATAAAAAGAATGTCTCAAGGTTGTAAGAGTTCCAATAGACCCTTTCCCAAGATGTACAGCCTGAGATACGTTTGGTACAAGATTAGCCAGGGAGAACAGGTTCTGGGTACTGTCTCTGGGCGAGATATACTATTGCTGTGTAATCAGGGGTAAGAGTCTTGAGAAACAGGTTCCCAGGCAAAATTTGTTACAATTATAATCATTAACATAGACCCCAAGAAAAGCATTTCCATGAGTACGATGCTGTGCTGTGTGATCATTAGTTCTAGAGCTAAAGAAAGGCCAGTTCTTGGGCAAGATAAATTGTTGTACAAGGCTTAAGTAAAGCATGAGCAAGAATGTTCACCTCCTCCTTAAAGGGCCTTGGACTGCCTGCCTAAGCTTTAACTCTTTCATTTCCCCACTTTGGTTTTAGGAGAATATGGTTGCTAGGGAAAGGGGTGGAGAAATCATTCCGTAACTTCTTCCTGCTGGTAAGGGGTGCAGACCTTAAATTGTTGAAGCAACATATTCTCTTTATCCTCATATTGAGGGTCTCTGATCCAGGAACCCTGAGTAATAGCTAGAGGAGGCAGTAGAAACTGTAGGAGCATGAACAATCATTGTAACTGAAATGCCTCAAGCCATTTAGATACAAAGTTCATTATACAGTTACAGATATAAGGAGCAAACAGCAAGAATACGATGATTACAATTATTACAGTCAAGATAGTTTTCCACCAAGGAGGGCTTGTAAACTAAGATTGTATCTGTGACCAAAACAGGTATCTGTATCTAGAACATCAGAGGAGTCCATTTTGAAGAGTGACCAGAATCTCTGCATCACTGCTACTTTGTCTGGGAAGCCATTGAATCCTTTAGAAAGAACAAACTAGACAAGTAGATTAAAAGACAGAGACCAAAAATCAGTAAAAGAATTATTGTGATCAGTGATCAAGCAAGAGTGAGAATCAGGTTCCATTTGGTAGTAACTTTGATCCTGTTCTAGACAGAGTCAACACTTGGGTTGTCCTGTTTATAAGAATGGAGCCATCTGGAGTGTTCTTATACATTTTGAGTGTAGGTATAACAAACCCAATTAGAAGCAGTTGAAAGAGTGACAACCTGAACCATAACAGACAAGGTAAGTCTTACCATTTCTTTTTGGAAGATTGAGCCTGAACCCCAATGTAGACAGCTGTTTTAGGGACACTTATAGCCAGGTAGCCAGTTGTCTAAGTTAGTCCAAGTAGGCTTTAGCCTCTTATCGTGATATTAACATATAAGCCAAAGTAGTTGTCACCATTAACAATTTAAGCATTTTTTCTAGGTATGAGAAGAAACAAAAATTTCGGCTCAAGAAAATCTTTACCTGAAAATATCTAACTGTCTGAAGGCCTGTTTTGATAATTTTTCTAGAGCACAGAGTGAGCACCTAATGTCTGATTTCCACCCTCAATTCCATTCAGGGGATGTTGATCAACGACTGTAGTGTCCATGATTTAATCTTTGTAGAGGCAGATGGCAAGTGCCAATTTCCAGTCACAGGGCCTCTTTATGGCTTTGAGGTTGACCATGGTTTGGGGGGCATTTTATGACCATCTTGTCCCATGTACTGAGAAGGCTCATTCCCAGGTCTGTTGAAGATTTCATTGGTAGGCCACTCAACGTGCTGTTACTGGACTAGGCCCTGTGAGTAGCAAAAGTCTCTGGACTGCACCTGTCTCACTAGTCTCTTGGTCCAGGAAAATGTTCCCTCTTGTTACTTCTTCTCATATACGGAGTCACACCATTATAATTATGATTTCAAATGGAACTGTACACCATCATTGTGTGTCTCAGCTACACATGTGATAATGTAAGGGACAACACTTTTTGAAGCAGGCAATATAGGAAACAATATAGTTGGCAGAAATAGTAAAACCATAAGCAAGAACTTAAGTCAAGGACTTCCATTAGGTATAGCCCAGTGACATCTCCAGGTCATCTGACTTAGCTTGTTAAATGACTATAGTGAAGCCACTCAGCCATGTCTGACTCTTTGTGACCCCGTGGACTGTAGCCTACCAGGCTCCTCCATCCATGGGATTCTCCAGGCAAGAGTACTGGAGTGGGTTGCCATTTCCTTCTCCAGGGGATCTTCCCAACTCAAGGATCAAACCCAGGTCTCCCGCATTGCAGGCAGAAGCTTTACCCTCTGAGCCACCAGGGAAGCCCCTAAATGACTATAGCCTGCTGTTAATCTGGTTGTAGACTCTGGAGCATCTGATCTTTATTCAAAGACTGGTTACTGAGATAAGCTTGAGAGACAAACTCAGAGTGTCCTTTTTAATAACTTAATTAAACCTCTTAGCAATGTAATATAACCACAAGAAGCTATCTAAGAAGTGAGTCTTAGTAAATACAGACCTTAATTAAGAAAACTAGAACTTAACATTCAGTGAAACATAATAGATGCCATAGGCTTGACATCATTTGGATGGATTTTTCTTTTAGAGCTCCTCGGTATACTTTGAGATTTCTGTGTATGTCACGAGACAGTCTTTTTTACCTTGATAAAGCTGTTCAGACCCCAAGTGCCTCCAATTTCTGGATGGGCAAGGCAGAGAGAAAAGAAAAATGTTTTAATTTTACTCACAGGTGTAAACCACTAAATTGTTTTAAACCATCAGTAACTTGAGGAGAAGAGCCTCTTTATATCTGCAAACAAAGATTAGAAGCCAGTAATATGTCAGACAAAAAGTCAGGAGAATTGTAATTATATTTAGCAATCTATTCAATCCCATGCAACCAATCCTTTTGTTCTGTCTTCCCTGCCTGATGACCAAGGACGTCAGTGAAAGCGATAGTCTCCAAGAAGCTGTTGAAGTTTTTTGCCAATGTCTGTATGACCTGTCCAGCAAAGTGGTTGCCCCAATCACTGGAGGTTGCAGAAAACACATTTTAACCATCCCCCGCCCCCCGCCCCATTGTGAGATATTAGCCCAGAAGCCAGAAAAAGCTTTATCTTATCAAATAAAAGTGAGATTTGTCAGGGATCCGGGAAAAACCAGGTAGCCATCTTGGATTTCTCATAGCCCCAGCTATTTGGTTTATAGCCCTTGTTTATCCAAATTCCCTGATGAGGGGTTAATTTTGTAGAAGCAGAATGAACTTTGTCTATGTGTGCCATAGTCTGTTATCAAAAGCCACATTTTAAGAAAACTTCGTTCTTTTAACAGGGAGAGAAAACCAAATTCCAGTTTTGTACCAGCCTATAGTCACTGTGAAGCAATAGTTATTCAATTAGTCAAAGTAACAGTAAGACTTCAAAGGCAGTTTAATGTCTTAAGAAACTTGTACCATGCACAAAACTCTTTTTTCACTTACCACAAACCTTTTTTGCACTTTCTGTATTTATCACTTTATTTGCCCATTCAGAGAACAGCCACCTGTAAGTTCAAATTTACTTCCTTTTTCCTTAATAGAATGTAACTCCATTCTTTATACTTTTTTATTGAAAACACACATCCTACTTTCTTTCAGCAACCATGAACTGTATGTCATATCATTTTGTAGATTGGTTTATATAAATCACCCAAAGCTATATCATTAGTGAAAGTATCTTCATAATGTCTATGTTAATTATCAATAAACAAACGTTCAGTACCAGGGATCAATTCAATAGCGAATATTTCCCAGTTCACACAAGCCTGAAATTCCTTTTAGTTTAATTTTCTTGAATTTAGAATTGTTTGATTTGTAAGCCCTTGCTTCTCTTTAGGCCAATTAAATAGAGCTCCTTGACCAGTTAGCCTTTAGCAATGTTGTCCAAGGATGGAGACACACATAAATCTGGACAGAGACTTCGAAGCTTTCTGCTTGAAATTTAAAATGTCTCTTTGCCCCATTTTTTTTTTTTTTTCTTTGGCTTGAAGTTCTACCAATTTACTCATGGCTGGAGTCCCAGACAGAGTGGCTGTGTATCTCAAGGACATGATAAGAGTTAACTTCAGGCTTTTCCCCAGGCATGCTTTTGTTTCTCAGGCAGAGTTGGAGCTCCAAAAAAAGTGTTTTAATAAGCCAGCTTTTCCCTAATTGCATGTGTGAAAGAACCTGTTTTGCAATTTTAGAAAGATTTAATTTTAACCAGTTTTCTCAGGAGTCTAAAGAATATCATGGCCATTCAGTGTCAAAAATGTCATCTGTCCTTTTTATAGTCATAGTTTCATAGCTAAAATTTAAACCAGAGAGTGTTCAAATTAGCTCTAATGACAAGGATAGACTGACTGATAAGATGTTGTCCCAGCAGGGATTGTCTCTTTGGGCAGGTGGGGTTTTCTCTTAAAGCAAAGAAAGCCTGTATATAAGGGAGTTTTTAGGCTCTGGGGATCAAACTTATCCCAGTTTTTCCAAGATACAATTCAAAGGGGTGGTTCTGGAACTGTTAGCTCCCATCTGTAAGAGAGAAAAAAGCGGCGCCCAGTGCCATGGCTTTTTTCTACCGGAGGTGTCCTTCTCTGCTCTAGATGGGGATGGAGACAGGTCTTCCACTTAAGCTTCCTTCCCTGGCTGGAGTTAACTGTCCCTTACCGACGCAGGTGTCTCACTATCTTCCCTCTGGGTTCTGCCACCGAGGCAGGGTGGAGATGCACCAGGGGTAGACCTGATGGCTTCCCAAATTGATGTCCAATTTCTCTCTATTAAAACCTTTGTCTGCTTTCTGCTCCTCTGATGCCACCCGTGGTGATATGTGCTAGCAAAAGAGGTGGTAAAGGGCTGGCCAGCAAGGGAAAAGTTATTTTGGCCCTTAAGCTATTAGGGCCAATCCTTCCAGTTCATTTCCACAGATTCCACAGAAAGAATATCTAAGGAGTTGAGACAAAAGACACCGGAGAGCCTCCTGTGGTCTGCTAAGGGACCGCATCACCAAAGGAAGAAGCCCATTGCCTTTCCAATCTGGCCAGATCCTAGGATTCCCGACCTGTGTCTCAGAAATCTCATAGTCGCCAGCAGGGCCTCCATCCATATAGACCGGAGGCATGGCCATGACGAGGACTCACTTTCAGGTCATTGCTGCCTGAGGCAGGCAGCTAAGAGAGGAACCTCCAGCCTGAGAGATGTTCCTGGAGCCAGAGTTCCATCCCGCTCCTGAACGTTCTGTCTGCAGTGCATGTAAAGAAAACTCATGTGTAAATTTTGGCTTTTAGCAAGACTAGGTGCTTCATAACTGTCAATCCAAATTTGGGGTTAAGTAATAGTACACAGTAACAGCACCGATTGCAAGTTCCTTGAAAGTCTATGATTTGACAGATTAGGTTAGTAGTTTCAATTCCCCAGACAGTTATGAAATAGTCAAAGAGACCGGGAAAAGGTGACCAAGAAAGGAAAATTTGGTCCACACGCTCTGCCCATTTGTGGCTGCTCGCATTGCAGGGACGTTGGGTGCCTCTTGGCACTGGCATATTGGTATAAACCCCTGGAAAGCTCCCCTTCTGGGGCATTTCGAGGCGCCGTGGAACTGCAAAAGCCAGGCTCTACTCTGGCTTTGCAATTGTTTTGTGCGCCTCTGGCTTCCAATCACACATTCTAGAGTTAGTAAAGTGGAAAACGTTTTTACCAGGAGAACAAAAGAACTAGAGCTCTAAGTGTCCTTACCTTGTTTTGAAGATCCCGGACAAGCCCCCAAGATGATAGCTTATGGTGAACAGTACCGTTGGATTCATGGTCTCCAAAGGAGAAGATTTAACTCTGGGACCAAAGTCAGGCCTCAGGCACTCAGAACTTTGTGTGCAAACTTTTATTTAAAGTGACAGGACACACTGTTGGTGGGAATGCAAACTAGTACAGCCGCTATGGAAAACAGTGTGGAGATTTCTTAAAAAACTGGAAATAGAACTGCCATATGACCCAGCAATCCCACTTCTGGGCATACACACTGAGGAAACCAGATCTGAAAGAGACACGTGCACCCCAATGTTCATCGCAGCACTGTTTATAATAGCCAGGACATGGAAGCAACCTAGATGCCCATCAGCAGATGAATGGATAAGGAAGCTATGGTACATATACACCATGGAATATTACTCAGCCGTTAAAAAGAATTCATTTGAACCAGTTCTAATGAGATGGATGAAGCTGGAGCCCATTAGACAGAGTGAAGTAAGCCAGAAAGATAAAGAACATTACAGCATACTAACACATATATATGGAATTTAGAAAGATGGTAACGACAACCCTATATGCAAAACAGAAAAAGAGACACAGAAATACAGAACAGACTTTTGAACTCTGTGGGAGAAGGTGAGGGTGGGATGTTTTGAAAGAACAGCATGTATATTATCTATGGTGAAACAGATCACCAGCCCAGGTGGGATGCATGAGACAAGTGCTCGGGCCTGGTGCACTGGGACGACCCAGAGGAATCGGGTGGAGAGGGAGGTGGGAGGGGGGATCGGGATGGGGAATACGTGTAAATCTATGGCTGATTCATATCAATGTATGACAAAACCCACTGAAAAAATAAATAAATAAAAAAAGAAAAAAAAAATAAAGTGACAGGACAGAGAAAGCTTCTGACATAGACATCAGAAGAGGGTAGAAAGAGTACCCACCTCACTAGTTTAAGCAGGACCTTATATACTGCTCAACTAGCTGCTGAGAATAGATAAAAAGAATACCTCAAGCTTGTAAGAGTTCCAACAGACCCTTCCCAAGGTATACATCCTGAGATAAGTTTGGCACAAGATTAGCCAGGGAGAACCGGTTCTGGGCACCTTCTCTGGGCAAGATATACTGTTGCTGTGTAATCAGGGTACAAGTGTTGAGAAACAGGTTCTCAGGCAAGATTTGTTACAATTATAATCATTAACATAGAGCCTAAGAAAAGCATTTCCATGAGTAAGATGTGCTGTGTTATCATTAGTTCTGGACCTAAAGGTCAGTTCTTAGGCAAGATATGTTGTTGTACAAGGCTTGAGTAAAGCATGAGCAAGAATGTTCATCTCCTCCTTAAAGGGCCTTGGACTGCTTGCCTAAGCGTTAACTCTTTCAAATGCAGATACGCGTCCCACCCCCACTCCATGTCTGTTTCTAGAGGTCTATACACATGCTTTGTGACAACAGTGGTTGTACCGGGACCATGCTTACTCAGACAAATATTGACGCGCAATATTGACATTTAAATATATTAACATTTCTATTCTCGGCTGACTCATCTACTGGGAACAAGTTCATATGCCAATCCATAGTAGGTAGTTAATAAATATTTGTTGGATGAGTAAATGAACATATGGGCTGATATGCATGAGATCTTAAAAGATGAAGTGTAGCATATTTTTTGCAATGAAACAGATCTCTGTTCTTTTGTGATGTTCGTGGTATTTTTTCACTTATAACTGATATTCGATATGAAAGTAAAAGTGTCAATTGCCCAGTCGTGTCTGACTCTTTGTGACCCCATGGACTGTAGCTCGCCAGTCTCCTCTGTCCATGAGATTCTCCAGGCAAGAATATTGGAGTGGGTTGCCATTTCCTTTCTCCAGGGGGTCTTCTCAACCCAGGGATCAAACCCTGGTCTCTTGCACTGCATGCAGATTCTTTACTGTCTAAGCCACCAGAAAGCCCCCCTTTTCATTTATAACTGATGTTTGGTATAACACATAGTGTCACAAATAATAACAGATCTAATACATAATAGCAATTGATGGAAATCATAGTAGAGAAGGAGAAAGAAAATGAGGGAACTAAAAAAATGAATGGGAATAGCAAGAGAAGCACTGTGTGACTTACTTCATAGATGTATGACATGCTGAGGCTTCCCAGGTGGTGCAGTGGTAAAGAATCCACCAAGTGCCAATGCAGGAGACACAGAAGATGCAGGTTTGATCCCCGAGTTCTGAAGATTCCTCAGAGGAGGAAATGGCAATCCACTCAAGTGTTGTTGGCTGGGAAATCCCATGAACAGAAGACCTGGGTGGGCTATAGTCCATGGGGTCACAAAAGAATCGGACACAACTGAGCATGCACGCATGACATGCTGCTCATAAGATATCACTTTTATGCAGTTTAGAATAACTCACTGAACTTGGTGTTGACTAGTTTGAATTTCTTTAGAGGAGAAATTGCCCAACTGAGGTGGAGGGACCTCTTGCTTTTTCAGGTTTGTAATCTAGGAAAAGCAGCCCCCATGACATTTTGGAATCTGAACAAGTGCCGGGATCAGCAGGAAGTAGGTAATGTGGTAGGATCCACCCGTAGGTCAGCGTTGAAGTAAAGCGATGAAGGGCTGTGGGCAGAAGACCGTGGCTGCAAGAGTATCATAGTCTTACCCAGCATACTCTCCATTTTCCTTACTTCTGTTAATAGATGGGGTGGCTTTTGTTTTGATCTTTTAAAGTTCTCACTGGTATCAGTGTGTGTGTGTAGTGTAGTGTGTGTGTGTGTGTGTGTGAGAGAGAGAGAGAGAGAGAGAGAGTGTTCCTTTTTGCCTTATTTAAGACCAGATTTATCCTTCAACACTTGTAGGTGGAGAGCACTTTTTTCTCCATCAGGATACTGGCTTTTTTCTCAGATAGACCCTACCCTTGCTACTAGCTTTCCTCTTTCTAGGCTTCCAAAATGATTACTTACTGATCCACTGCTGACACATAAGATTCTTTCTTCCAATCACTGTGGGTTGGCTTTATTAAAACAGCCTTGCTACCAAAGGCTTTGTTTGTTACTAGGGCAATCACTATAGTAACAAAATAATGATAGTATATGTAATAAAGACTGATTCCACTTTTGATCTTTAACTTCTGATAGCATACAAGCCCCACACCTCCCTCCTTCCTTCTTGTCCCATATCTGAGCAAGAGAGGTTGTGCATACTCACTTTTGTTGTGGGTGGGAAATTCAAACCCAAGGCCTTTACACCTATGAGAACCCTTACAGTTAGCCCTACCTTTAACTACAATAAAACCCAAAGTCATTTACCTGTCTTTGCTATCTCAATTCATTTTCAGACCTGCTTGCCCCAACTCTCCCCAGAAAGTCTCATTGTGTAAGTAATAAATATCTTAATACTTTCATGGTATGTGTATGATCTTATTAGTCTTGACATCTGAACCAAAGTTTGGCCACAACAGTATCCTTATCTTCGCAGTATGGATGTCACTTAATTAGATATTAGGTAAATTCACGAAGAATTTACCATGAGTTTCCATCAGAATATTTTTTGTTCAGAGAGAACAGTGGCAGAAGGTGCTAGGGATTTTCATATCCTTAATAGGTGGCAATTCTAGATATCATGTTGGCAACTCCATGAGGCCAAAGACTGTGATTTTCTTGTTCATTGCATATTCTTAGCATTTAACTCAGTACTTGACACACAGAAGATGCCCAGCAAGATTTGTTGAATGAATGAATGAGTTAAGCCCTTCTTCCAGAGAGCTCTGGTCTCTGGGAAGCAGAAGGAAACCCCTGTTGCACTGCTCAGGTTTTGACGCATCCAGAGATGTTCTTTAGAACTGTGGACAAGATTGATAATCAGTATGGAAAAGACAGATGCAAAACCCGTGAATGTTTAATACTTTTGATGGAAAGGCATTGTGAAACGCCTTTGTGTGTGTGTGACTGAGAAGACACACACTTCTGAGGCTGCATAAATCAGAGTTAAAAATGGTTAGGAACTGTTTAAAAAATAAAGCATGTAGGTCTGAAATGCCATCCTTAGTAGGAAAAAGCAGGACTTAACCAGACGAGACTGTGCATATTTACACAGTACTAAGTGACTGTGTGAGGAGATTGATCGGGTGTTTGAACATAGGGCTATGTAATTAAGTAATGACTGACAGAAAAAAATGCTAGCTGGAAATCTCTGCTTTTTAGCTCTGGTTTAAGTCTTCCTCCAGCTTTGGGTAATTTCCCCCTTCTTGAAAAATTATTCATGTCTCTAATGTATTCCAGGAATAAGTGTGCATGTGTGCTCAGTTGTGTCTGCCTCTTTGCAACCGCATGGGCTGTAGCTTGCCACGCTCCTCTATCCATGGGATTTTCCAGGCAATTGGAGTGGGTTGCTCATGGAGTGGGTTGCCATTTCCTTCTCCAGGGATCCTCCCGAACCAGGGATCGAACCCAGGTCTCCTGTATTTCAGGCAGTTTCTTTACCTTCAGAACCACCAGGAAATGGTAGAGTAAGGTACTTAATAATTGAGACTGCAAAGTTTTCAAAGCCCTAAGTATTTACTATTTGTCCCCTAACAGAGACAAATTTGCCTACATTGCCCTAGAAAATGGTGCAAACACGTGATGGAAGGATCAGGATAAAGACCCATCCTGAAGAGCCTCTTGACCAAAAACAGATGTGTTTTTGTCATATTAAACTTGACTCAAATGCCCCTTATATTGTGCTAAGCTGCTGATTATATATTTATCAATTTAGAGAAGGAAATGTTCATGATATCTTAATTTGGTTGGTGTACTAGATTCCTATTTGATGGTGTAACAAAACTTTGTGGCTTAAAACAGCACAAATTTATGATCTTACAGTGCTGGAGGTCAGGAGTCTGACATGGGTCTCACTGGATAATATCATGATATAAACAAGACTGTCTTTCTTTGTGGAGGCTCTAGGGAGGAAATCCACTTCCTCTTCCAAGGCAGAGACATCTTAGAGATTGTTTGTATTCTTTGACCTGGGGCTGTCTTCCACCGTCTTCAAATTCAAACGTCAGAAATAATCCTCACATCACTGACCAACTCTTGGGCCTTCCTCTTTGCTTTTAAGGATTCTTTTGATTATATTGAGTCCACTTGGACAATCCATGATAATCTTTGTATTTTAAGGTCAGCTGATTAGCAAATTCAATTCCATCTGCAGTCTTAATTCCATGTAAGGGAACATATTCCTAGGTTTCCAGGAGTTGAGACATAGGCATCTTTGGAAGGTCAATATTCTGCCTGCTACAGCTAAAGGAAATAACTGTCACTTTAAAGTCATTTGGAAATAACTCAGAGGGCTCTGTATACAAGCATGACCCCAAAAAGAAAATGCCAGTACTTTTTTTGGTATGGATTAGACAGTTTTCTATTTGTATTTCTCTGTTTCCTTTTTCGAATATTGTTTATTTTCTTAATAAAGGAAAGTGAAGTTTCCTATTCCTTTAGATTTGTTGAGTTTTGTCTAGTTGTTTTGAGCAAGACCTTTGGAGAGAACCTGATATTGTAAGAGTGATAGATTCAGATTGTTCTAATCTCACAGTCAGTAGGCTTGAATACAAATCCATTTCTATTCAGAAAAAATAAAGCTTTATTGCATGGGGGTTATGTTCTTTCTGAAGTAGAAGAACATCATCACTGAAGCAGTAGAAAAATTAGCCAGAATAATGTATTATTATTGTATAATATATAATATATATTAGGGGGAGATGAATGCTCTTGTTAAATAGTTAATAAAAACATTAATTTTATTCTCTCACCAGAGAGTAAGATAAAATTTGAGGAAGCCTTCAAGTTTTGTGTATCCTTCTTCTGAAACACTTTGTAAAGCATGTGAATCTTGTGCTGTATCGGATTACTCAGCTATGACTTAGCTCCTGGGCTAGGGGAAACTTCGGTAATTAAGTCGATAATTGCTCTAATCTGGGTCTCGCTTTAAATGCCTACTTCTGGCTTCCACTGAAGACATTAGGTAATAATCGTAGTACTTAGTAGATATTGTGTTGGGAAAAACAATTATTTTCTTTCTCTTTAGCAAGATGTTTTTAAGTCAATGTTTCTCTGGAAATTGTATGTCTTTTATGGTCTCCTTGGTGATGGAATGCTTATAGCATGAATTCCATTGGTGCTTTTTCACCTCATGCAGTCCGTCCATGCTGCTTTTGCACAGCCTTCCTTGATTTATTTCATTATCATAATTTAAAAAAAACAGGGCTCACTTGTGTGTGTATGAAGGACGAGATTATTGCAGTCTGGAACATGGCTTGGATTCTCCAATTCCTGCACAACACATCTGTGGGCAGGTGACTTAGGAATCCAAAGCATGTACAGAACCTGTGCTGAGACCTCCCATGTAACCTCTCCAGATCTGAAGCAACCCTTGCCAAATGTTGATTGCTTCCAAATGCAACTGCCTCGGTTACGTGCAAAATGAACATAATCAGTTTTTATTTCCCATGGTGATATACCAACAGCTACATTCGTTTCTGATAGTTTGCAATTCAGTAATAATAGCTTGGTTCAGTTTAGTTTATTGAAGACATAAAAATACTTGGCAGCCAGAGGCTGAAATTTGTGGTTCAAGAGAACAAGATTCCAAGAGGATCTGTACATGGAACATGAGTATGTCCAGCACTTAGAAACCATGATTTATTCATTTAGTGAGAAGTAGCATTCTATAAACATTATGTATGTAATTACTGAGGGGGGAATTCTGTCTCTAGTTACAGAGAATGTTACCTCAGAATTTTGTCGTGTACATCTCACCTTTTTAATAGCATTCTTTTTGTCTGAAAATATTTTGGCTTCTCACTTCTTTTTTCTTTTCTTTTAAAAAAAATTATTTATTTTAATTGGAGACTAATTACTTTACAATATTGTAGTGGTTTTTACCATGCATTGACATGAATCACCCACGGGTTTACTTCTCACTTTTCTTGGGAGAAAACTCTTCATTTTTATCCTTTGGAAAAGAAAAAGAAAAAGAAGAACACCAAGTTCCTCTACTCAGTAACTAGTTATCTTTACAGAAGTTTGCAGTGAAAATTTGGGCTCCGCAGGTGGCGCTAGTGGTAAAGAACCCACCTACCAATGCAGGAGACATAAGAGACATGGGGTTCCATCCCCTGGTTGGGAAGATTCCCTGGAGGAAGAAATGGCAACCTACTCCAATATGGGAGGACATATTGTCCTCCCAAGGACAGAGGAGCCTGGTGGGCTACAGTCCAGGGGGTCACAAAGAGTCAGACATGACTGAAGCGACTTAGCACACATGCAGTGAGAATGAAGGATTTCCTGAATTCAGCTGAGCATCTTCAAACAAGAACTATTTGGGAGTAATTTTTATCAAAAAATATTTGCTAGAAGTGAAAATTGAAAACTTCAGATTGGAAAATATTCGTTCCATGTGGGAGCTCATCATTAGTCCACAGAAATATTAGATAATGTTGGTAATAAAACCCACTCTGTTTTTATTCATCTTCCATATCAATGAAGTAAAATAACTCAGGATATGGGCCGAGAAAACCCAGGCATCACAAACACTATATCCCAACTCAGCCACACCACTTTTGAGTTGATTGTTTGAGTTTTGGTTTCTTTGTCTACCAAATAAGCAGTTGTGTTAACCTCTGTCTTACCTGCTACCTCACAGGTATACTATAAAGACCAAATAGGATGATGTCTGTAAAAATGACAGGTATCCTTCTGTGGGTCCTCGCTCTTTTCTGGACTCTTTGTTTTTATGTAAAAAGTGTCCATGATCACCATAAAATATGTTCTTTGAGATATTCCTATTTCACCCACTTTTCCTGCCAGCCTTCTTTATTGCTAATGAAACAGGTTGTAAGCAGTGATGAACTGGTGATAAAGGTTTTCTGTCATCATAGCTTTAAGAGGTAGTGTGAAGGTGGTGAACAGAAATGTGATTTAAGATGGAGGTCTTTTATTGTGAAGTCATGGATAACCAACTGGAATTCATTAAACCATAGTTATGTGTAAAATAGATGAATAAAACCTACCAACATTGTATCACATGATTGTCTTCATCAAAAGAAGCAAGTATATGGAAACTCTTTGAAAACTTAAACCTACAAATGGAAATTATCATTATTCTTTTATTTGGACATTGTAAACTTCAGCACTGATAAATGAAGCTACATGAAACAAAATTATTTCTTGATAAAAACTTAATGCTGTACTAGTAAAGGAGATAATAACTTCTGTTTCTGTGAGAAATAGCTCTCATATAATTGCAGTAAATAAAGTCCATAGTGCTTTTATAAATCTTTATTTAGTCAGAATGATGACTATTTCATATACTGACCTTTTGTTTTGAAAATGATGAGTCTTTTTTTGTGAATAAGGACTTTAGCAATTTACAAGTCAACAACTGAATCACCACTTTTAAGAAAGCTGAAACAAAGTCTGTTTACAGCACAAGTGTTTATTTAAGAAACTCTGTATGTGAAAATCCTTAATTTCAAAATAGACTAGTTTGGGGTAGGTGATGGTGGGATAATGACTTTATAAAGTTATTGCTTATTGAGACCCTTAAAGGATGTTTAACAATAGCTGCATTATCTGATGAATTGTGAAATAGGTACATGGATATAATATGAAGTTAAAACTAAGGACTGCAGGAAAAACTAAGGGAAAAGAAATGACTTTTTAATTTTAGTTAAATAAAAAGTTTTACATGATGTGAACTCATTTAAATTTATTAGATATATTGAAATATTAAGTATAGAATCAATGCACATTATATATTTTTCTGTATTTTTATTGTGAAAAAATATGTATAACCTTATCAGTAACAGAATAAATCAAAATCAGGTGCCATGTGAGAGTGAAATGAGAGGAACACCTCACTTCTACGGTATTCTTGGCAAAGGTATATTTTTGGTATCAAATCATAAGAATAAATCAGGCAAATTCAAGTTAAAGAACAGCAACAAAAAAATAAGCCTGGGGTCTTCTAAAATGTCATTGTCATAAAAATTAAGGAAAGACGGGAAAACTGTTTCAGATTGATAGACTCTGAAGAGACACTACAAATAGATACAACACAAGTTTGAGATAGATCCTTTTGTTATAAGGGACACCACTGACACCATTGGTGAAACTTGAATGGCTGATGAGGATTAGATGTTAGTATCAGATCAATCAAATCCCTGATTTTGGGTAGCTGTATGGTATCCTCGGGTGTCCCCGGTGGCTCAGCGGTGAAGAATCCACCTGCAGTGCAGGAGACACAGATTCGATCTTTGGGTTGGACAGATCCCCTGGAGAAGCAGAGGACTGCCCGCTCCAGTATTCTTGCCTGGGAAATCCCTTCTCTGGGGACAGAGGAGCCTGACAAAAGGAGTCCATTGATTTGCAAGAGTTGGACATGATTTGATGAATGAACCACCACCACCATGATAGTTCTCATTTTTAGCAAGTACATATACACTGCCTTGGGGCCAATGTAGTGTCAGGCTTGCAACTTACACTCAATTAGTCGAAGAAAAAAGGTTCTTCATACTGTACTGGAAAATACTCTGTTAATTTGAAATAGAAACAATAAAAACATGAGAATAAAATCTTCTTTAATGGTTATGAAAAAACATGTGATGTTTTGAACCAGTTGGCACAGTTCTTGGTATAAGGTCATTATTGTTCACTTGCTAAGTTGTATCCGACTCTGCGACCCCATGGACTACAGCACACCAGGCTTCCCTGTCCTTTATTATCTCCGAGTGCCTCAAATGCACTGTGCGTTTCTTCTAAAGGACATTTGCTAAGTTTTGGAGCTGTGTCAGAGGCTAAGGAGTGAGAAAGAAAGCCTATGAAAGTAATAGCATGTCTCCTACAGTTTCACATTGTGGGCTTCCCTGGTAACTCAGCTGTAAAGAATCCTCCTGCAATGCAGAAGACCCTGGTTCAATTCCTGGGTCAGGAAAATCCCTTGGAGAAGGTATAGGCTACCCACTGCAGTATTTGTGGGCTTCGCCGGTGGTTCAGACAGTAAAGAACCTGCCTGCAATGTGGGAGACCTGGTTTGACCCTTGGGTTGGGAAGATCCCTTGGAGGAGGGCATGGCAACCCACTCAAGTATTCTTGCCTGGAGAATCCCCATGGACAGAGGAGCCTGGCAGGCTACAGTCCATGGGGTCACAGAGAGTCTGAAACGACTGAGTGACTAAGCACTGGGCAATTATAGGGCTTTCCAGGTGGTGCAAGTGGCAAAGAATCTGCCTGCCAATGAAGGAGATGCAAGAAGTGGGGTTTTGATCACTTTGTCAGCGAGATCCCTTGGAGAAGGGAATGACTACTCATTCTAGTACTCTTGCTTGGAGAATTCCATGGGCAGAGGAGCCTGGTGGGGCGACAGTCCATGGGGTCGCAAAGAGCCAGACTTGATTGAACGTGCACACACACTGGGTGATTGTAAGTTAATCTAAGAAAATATTCTGTCTTCTCCAGAATTTTGGTTTATTTGATTTTTCTAATTGTCCTTGTAGGGGCATTAGCGTGCTTTGACCTATTGTAATAGGTCACCTAAGACATGGAAATATGTAAACTCCAGCATTGGATTGTGGGACATATTGACCAAGATAAAACGTATTCTTATTGAACAACAGTATTTTTCTTTCTAGCGTCTGACTTTAGGAATTGTAGTCTCTGAGTCATGCTGGTTAGGGGAGCTGTTGAAGCAAATAAGAATATGATTCTCCTACTAAAAATTCCATACAGTAGGGAGATGGTTGTTAAACTTCATAATGGATACATATTTTGTGTTTATAAACAAGGCAATAGAAAATGCAGCATAAAGAAAAAATATTATTTTAAATTGACCAGAGTACATTGTTCCCAACCTCATAACATTGATTACCCATTCATTTATTTTCAAACAAACCTCATAGACCTAGAAGCTAAAAGGAATCACTACTACTACATTGGAAAAAATTTAGTCACTGGCAATTTTTTTGCCAGAGGTGGGGCAGATGGGGTGGATTTTGCATTAACAGTGTGTCAAGATCTGCTAGCCAGGAGGAGCAGGAACATCATGATTTTCTTGTTCTCTTTTCTGCCGTATTTTCATTTTCTCGCACAGTTCTTGGTATAAGGCTGTTGTTCAGTTGTGTCCAACTCTTTGCGACCCCGTGAACTGCAGCACACCAGGCTTCCCTGTCATTTGTTATCTCAGAGTTTCCTCAAATTCATGTCTGCTGAGTCAGCAATGCTATCTAACTGTCTCATCCTCTGGTGCCCCCTTCTCCAATTGCCTTCAATCTTTCCCAACATCAGTATTTTCCAATGAGTTGGCTTTTCGCATCAGGTGGCCAAAATATTGGAGCTTCAGCACCCGTCCTTGCAATGAATATTCAGGACTGATTTCCTTTAGGATTGACTGGTTTGATCTCCTTGCAGTCCAAGTGACTTTTTAGAGTGTTCTCCAGCACCACAATTTGAAAGCATCTTTCACTCAGGCACTCAGCCTTCTTTATAGTCCAGCTCTCACATCCGTACATGACTACTGGTAGCTCAGGCAGGAAAGTATCTGCCTGTAATACAGGAGACCTGGATTTGATCCCTGGATAGGCAAAATCCCCTGGAGAAGGGCATGGCAACCCACTCCAATATTCTTGCCTGGAGAATCCCACGGACAGAGGAATCTGGAGGGATTCAATCCATGGGATCACAAAGACTTGGACACGACTGAGTGACTATGCATGTACTGGAAAAACCATATTGGACCTTTGTCGGCAAAGTGATATTGGCTTTTTAATACACTAAGTATAAATTTAGGTGCTTAATGAATATTTATTGAATGAATAAATGGAATAACTTATAGTATTAGTGATAGAAATAAGAAAAATTGAATGTAGTATAGAAGTAGTTTTGGGGAATAGGATGAACCATTTTACTGGTTAGATGAGATACAATACTTGCTGGTGTTTGAAGGTTATCACCTTTTCATTGAGTTTAGATCTTCCAACTCCTTATCTTAAGGGATAAGAATAAGATTTTTTTTTCTCCTCTGTGTAAGTGGTAGGGGCTTTCCTGGTGGCTCAGACAATAAAGAATCTACCTGCAATGCAGGAAACCTGGGTTTGATCCCTGGGTTGGGAAGATTCCCTGAAGGAGGGCATGGCAACCTACTCCAGTTTTCTTGCCTGGAAAATCCCCATGGACAGAGGAGCCTGGCAGACTACAGTCCATGGGGTGGCAAAGTCAGACATGACTCAATAACCAAGCACAATATTTGTTATTCCACATGGCTTTACCACATAATGCAAATTTTGATATTCTGTCTTCTGAGTTTAGAGGTATCCTAATACAGTTTAGTTTAATGTAAGTCATTGTTAAATTTGCAGTTGTTCTCCTGTATATCTTGATTCTACAACTCTTAGAGAGAATAATGGCAGAGATTGAATGCAGATATATGGAATTTATATTCTACTAAAAATAGTTTCAACTAAGAACATATATGTATTTTACAGATGATTGGGTACTGTCATCTATTGAGAAAAAAATTTCCCCAAGTGTATGAAGGTACAACAAGGAATGACCCATAGCTGTTTCCATGCTGGCTCTTTAAATGGGATATTTTTTAGATAAAGACAATAGCCGATAGTTGGTAAGAGATTTATTCTGCTCCTTTTGCCTCTTAGTTTTCCAAAGAGCATGGTTGTTTGGTTCTCACTGTTATTATTTTTCTCACTGCTTTCACTGGGGACTATCTATCTGACCCTGATGTGCATTCTGGGTTTTTTATGGGAACACTTGCTAAACATTCTTGCTGACATTTTCTACTTGGGGTTACAGCATACAGCCTCATACTCTGCTCTAGCATGTTCTTGACCTGCGTGTCCTTTCCCTTCTGTGTGCCTTGTATATGACTGCAGCTTATTTGATTATATTCAGCCAAGTACTTTGCATTTGGAGAGTGTTTCTGAGAAATGTATGAACCTTCTTGTGCTGGAGTTATCATGAATTTGAAATGTTCATAATATGTTGGTACTGACATTAAATATTAGTATGAACTTCAAAAGTATGCCTGTACAGTTGTCTACTACAAAAAGAGGTTTATAGGTATTATTACCCAAGTTCTACTTTAGTTTGGTAGAACTGCGAGGTAACCTTAAAAGCCAGGGTCTCCAAAAATGTATCTTTGATGAAAGCAAATCATCAGAGAAGGGGTAGGAAGGGCATTTTAATCAATTTCATCACTGAAATTCTTAAGGAGGCAAGTGTAGTTATTAATAGATAATAGCAGCTGACTTGCTATTGCAATCAAGGTTTAGCACATAAAGTGTAGATCAGTCCAATTTCACATAGAAAGAGATTCAGAAGTGGAATTTAAGTGTGTAAAAGGGCTTAGAAGAGCAGGTCATCATAGTGTGTGCAGTGTGTGTGTGCTCAGTTATGTCCAACTTTTTGTGACCCCATGGACTGTAGCCCGCCAGGCTACCCTATCCATGGAATTTTCCAGGCAAGAATATGGAGTGGGTTACCATTTCCTCCTCCTTGGAATCTTCCTGACCCAGGGATCAAACTTGCATCTCCTGCATTGGCAGGTGGATTTTTTTTACCACTGAGCCACCTGGAAAACCCATGGATCTTCATAGTTGGGAGCAAAATACACAAAATTCTGTCAATCACTGTTGCTTCCACAATTACTCCTCTCACAATGCCTTCACCATCAGCAACCTGGGCACTTATTCCAGTCACCATAACTCTCTTAAGCATCATGTCGTCATTGCCAGTAACAATAGTTTTTATTTTTCAGATCTCATCTGAGTGTATACAAGTAGTGAAACCTAATTTGCATCTAGAGTTTAAGCTGCAAGAGAGTCTGGGTATTGTAGTTTATAGGTCTCTAAGCTTTTCCTAAGAGAAGATATGAGGAACTAGTTTAAGAGAACAATTCACAGTATTTACAAGACTATTATGTTTGAGTAATGTGAGTCTACAGATATTTAGATATTTAAATTGACTACAACCAGATACAACTTATAGCTCAGTCGGTAAAGAATTTGCCTTCAATGCAGGAGACCAGGCTTCAATTCCTGGGTTGGGAAGATCCCCTGGAGAAGGAAATGGCAACCTACTCCAGTATTCATGCCTGGAGAATTCCATGGACAGAGGAGCCTGCTGGGCTACAGTCTGTGGATTTGCAAACAGTCGGACACGACTTAGAGACTAAACCACCACCACAACCAGATTCAGCCTGAGAGATGATAGATGTCTAATACCTAGGTTATTTTCACACACACACACCCAGAAATACACTCTCACTTCTTGAAGCAAAATCCAAGCCCATGCTCCTTGTGTTCCTATTCTTTGTGTATCACACATACCTCTCCTCAACCTCTCTGCAGCTGTCCTTCAGGGTACAGTGACATAGCCTAGGGGTCTGCAGTCTCTTTTTGCAAAGGAACAGAAAATATTTTAGCCCTCATGGTCCACATGTGGTCTCTTCATTCTCTTCTGTGCTTTGTTTTTTATAACCCTCTACAAATGTAACAGACATTTTTAGCTTGAAGTCTACACAAAAAGAGGCCATGGTCAGTAATTTGCTAACCCTTATCCAGACTATGTATTGCTGTCCTGTTAGTCTGTAGTTACTTCACTTGCTTAAGTCTTTTCTCATCATCAAATCCTTGTTATGAGGAGGTGGCACTGTTACCAGGACAACCAAGAATCTGGCCTGCATGGTTTATTGCAAGCTGAATTCTCTGTTCCATTGTCAATTTCCTGCTTCATTCCTTGCTTACCTCACAGAGTCACAGAGAAGTAAATATTTTTATATTCTTCCTGTCCTTGTCCATTTGTTCCTCCAGAATGACATGGAGAATTTTAAGTGTTCACTGGTTTAATAGATTCCATTTCTACAGACTAACCTGTCTCTTTTAATACAATTGAAATACAGATACATCTATCTCTGTTAATACAATGTTTTTTCTGATCGATATTACATAGCTACCTATCCCTAAAACCAGTGATAAAAAGCATCATGGTTTGAAGTGAGATTATTACTATAGATTAAAAAAAAATCTGAATACTGTTACTTAATTTGAAGGTGGATATATTTACAAAAGAGAAAAAATACATTTATTTCTCCTGAAAATTTGCAAAGTTAAATATACTATAATGCAACAATGCAACAAAGTACCTGAGTTGTGACTTATCTCCTCTGTTCAAGCACTATTGTCCATGTTAAGACATGGAACACAATATATGGTTATTGGAAAAAGAGAATGATATCCGTACAGTTTAGTCATAAACCTGTTTTTGAGGCATGAAAGACTGAAAGCATCATCCAAATTCCTACTCTTAAACTCTCATTTCTTAGAAAACAACATGCTTGCATGTTTAAACTGACATTTTGAGCAGTTTTATAAAGATCAATTTAAACTCACAATATGATGAATAATCTTTAGGTTTAATGAGGCCTCAAGACACAGACCAGCACAAAGCATGTTATATTACCTTTTCTTTCTTCTTCTAACATAATAAGAAAAATTATGATATTTATTCTCAGGCAACCTACAAACTCTGCTCTCCCATCAGATTTGTCAAAATTGCAGAAAAATGGCAGGTATTCTATTTATGCCTATACATCCTATGAAAGGGAAATTCATTGACTATAAACACTTCAGTAAGGCACATATCTCAACTCTGTACCTGAGGTTTGGCATAATTTTTCCTCTTAAAAATAACACACTAACCCAATTAGCTTTCCTAAATTGAATTAACCTAATAGCATTCAAAAACTGACAAACATAATCTGCTTGTTTTAAGGCAGAAGTGGATTACTCAACAGAGTCATATATCTAGTCAGGTCCAAATCAAGTTATAAATTCTAACCAAATAGTGAGTGCTGGAATAAGCCATATTATTAGCATGCATAGTCATACTGATCTCAACTGTAAGCAACAAAGGCCTTTCCAGCAGGGAAATATAAACATTTATAGTTGAAAAATGTCTTTTTATATTGTAGTAAAGAGATTGTTTTCCTTTAATGTCTATGGCCCCCTTAAGTCTTTGTGGCCCATTTTGTTACATTTCTAGTAGTCACAGGAAGAAATAGCTCTCTTCATTTTTCTGTGCAACTTTTAGTTATGTTATTGTTTAATACTTTTTTTTTTTGCCTGTCTACTGCTTGTTAGAACATGTACTGAAGCAAAAGAGAGATATCGTAAATATATCAGGTGTTTTTTTTTTTTTTGGAACAACCTTTTAACTGATTTATAAAATTATTTTTTAAAGAAATAGTGATTGATAATACTGACATAAATGAAGATTTAAGAATTATCTATAGATTTTCTTTATTTGAATTATAAATACAGAAACAGGCTTTCCACATGGCTCAGTGGTAAAGAATCCACCTGCCAACCAGGAGACTCAGGTTCCAGCCCTGAGTCTGGAAGATCCCCTGGCGAAGGAAATGTTAACCCACTCCAGTATTCTTGCCCGGGAAAGCCCCTGGACAGAGGATCTTGGTGGGCTACAGTCCAAGGGGACGCAGAAGAGTCAGACACGACTTAGTGACTAAATGACAACATAAATACAGAAAAGTAGTGTCAAATACATTTTCATTTGTTACTACTCTCATTGTGAGATGTTGTCTTATAAAATCCACTGAGTTATCTATATTTTTTGTATTCTTTGAGCACCACCAATTTGACATATAATTTAAAATTCAATGTTAAACAAATACTATTAGAGATTGACGTACCTGGTCTCCATAGATGGCCCATCCTTGAGCCATGACTCCCAGTATGTATGTTCTTGATTGGTCCCCTCTCTTTGAATCTGGGATGGATCTGTGACTCCTTTTTAGCCAGTGGAATGTGGTGACAGTGATGCTGCCTGACCGCTGAGGTAAGGTCTTAAGATGCCTTGCAGCTTTCCACCTAGGTCTCTTGGAAACAAGAGCTTTGGGAGAAGCCAGCTGCCACCATGCTGTGAGAAAATGTCCAAGATAGCCAAGCAGTAAGGTCACATGGAGAAATAGAAATGCATGGATATTTCTCAGCTATTCCAGTCAACCCGGCTAATGTAAAGCTATGTGAGTGGAGTTGTTATCTTGAGAAGTCTTGAAGGTGTTATGTATAAGCCAATTAAGTCTTCAGATAGTTCCACCTCAGCTCCAGAATGAAGTTTAACTGAATTCAATGAGAGACTCCAAGTGAGAACTACTCTGTTGAATCCAGAATACACAGAACTGTGAGAGATTGTTGATTTAAGCCATTGAGTTTTGGGATGTTTTGTTACACAGCATTAGGTAACCAACAGAGATATAGGCTATTTGCTTTGTGGTTTTAATTTTAGTCGCAACATTCCATTGCCTCTAGATAAAACCTGCATTTAAAATTTTGTGAATTTGTTGATATTCTTACTATCTTTGTTTTGTACACATAATTCTTAGCTCAGAAAAGGTGTGTGAAGCTGTGTGTGTGTTTCATTCTCTAATAAAAATGTGTCTTGAAGAGCAACTAAATTGGCTTTCCAAGAGAGGGAAACTGCTTCTGAATATTCTAAATAAATGCTTTGATCTGTAACAACTCTGCTATACATTTGGTAATGTAATATAATTTTGAGATTGCATGCACTGAAACATCTAAAAACAACAAGTCCAGGCTATTGAAGAGAAAAAGAGGAACAAATAAAAGAGAACTAGAAGCAGGCTCCCTAAAATTACTTAGCAAAGAGAGAGTTGATGAGAGGGATATTTCTCTAGGGCTAATATTTCCATAGGTGTTCTCAGTTACTCAGTTGTGTCCGACTCTTTGCCACCCTATGGACTGTAGCCCACCAGGCTCCTCAGTCCATGAGATTTCCAGGCAAGAATACTGGTGTGGGTTGCCATTTCCTATTCCAGGGGATCTTCCTAACCCAGGGATTGAACCTGTGTCTCCTGCATCTCCTGCATTGGCAGGTGGATTTCTTTATGATTGAGCTACCCGGGAAGCCCCATTTCTATAGGCAACTGATGCTGAATGTCACTTCTCAATAAGCAGATATTTTGGGGCAGTTAATCTAATTTATGAGCTTCTCTGGTGGCTTAGAGGGTAGAGTGTCTGACTGCAATGTGGGAGACCTGGGTTCGACCCTCAGGTTGGGAAGATCCCCTGGAGAAGGAAATGGGAATCCATTCCAGTACTCTTGCTTGGAAAACTCCATGGATGGAGGATCCTGGTAGGCTGTAGTTCATGGGATTGAGAATGTGAAATTCCTGTGAGTCAGCAAGCCTGGCAGATGTGTAGTATGATATCATAAAGAGGTTTCTCTCTTCAAAATTCACAGAACTGGAGAAAACCAAACATTTAGTGTTAAGCTCGGAAATACTGACGTTCATTTAGGATCTTACCAGGCAAGGCATTCTGGCCTCTGAACTGGGTGTACTAACTTCCTATAGAGTGGTTTCCTAGTAAATTGGAAATAAGCTGTACTTGTGTCAGATTTAATTTATGTAGTTTAGACATTTTTGTAAAGAACCGAATTTAATGACTATTAAATGTCAGTGTCCTTATATGGTGACTAGCCAAAATTTCTTGTTTCTTGAAGGAGAATGGTAGAGATCTTAGAGAAACTAAGTGATATAGTAAAGGATCAGTCTTCTCATTGCAAAATTATTCCTTAAAAAAGTTCTGTATATACTAAGTATTTGTAAAACATTAGGTAGATGTATGAGGCAGAGTACAACCTAATTTTCCTGCAGTGGCATCAGAGAAATTGAGAATTGACCTTAGTCCTCTAGAGTGAACAGATTACCAGGATGACAAAGGAGAATGTGTATAAACTGAGAAGTGGAGGATGCATTTCAGGCAGGGGGATGAGGGCTAAATATCTTTCTTATGTGTTGCCACATATTTTATCTGAGCATCTAATACAGTACTTATCATATAATGATGTAAAATCAGTATCTTACTCCTGCTTGCTTCACTGGATTGTGAGTTAGGAGGGTAGATACAATACAGCATTTATGTTTGGATCCCTATACCAGTCTGACACATAGCAGGCTCTCAGTAACTATAATAAATAAATGAAGAAATTAGCAAATGTGGAAATCCCTATTTTATAACACTTACTATAACTGTCTGAATTGGATATTTATATGTACTTTAGAGTTCCCCATTAAACTGCAAGATCTTTTAGGGAAGGGACCTTGCCTTAATTTTCTTCCTTAAATGGTACTTGACCTATAGTCAAGAACCTTATAAATGTTGATTGAATGAAAAGTAAATTCTAGTTCTTTACCTTTTTTAGTCAAACAGGGCCTAATGTAAGCCCCTAAGCTTAAGTAAAGTACTGAAATATCACAATAAATGATCTTGAAGCAGCATGATTCTGCATTACAAATACAAGGTTGTCATATTTCTGTCTTTCTGGTTGCCTAGAAACAAAGATGTGGAGTTATATGAGGCTGTAAGAGCTTGTACCAATAAGATTATCTATGCAAAGTTCAGCTTGACTCTCTGGATTTGGAAAGCATCAATTCTAGAGAGCTTCAGATGACAATATGGTCTTGATAGTTTCAAGTCTGCAGAGTTTCACTGTAGTGCCCACATAATCCTTAGCCTAAAGGATGTAATTCTAAAAGTAACCACACTGGATCAATAATAAAACTGATCTGTATTTACTGATATGTCATAAATATTTTCAGACTTTAAACAATCACATTAAACATTGGAATATAGAGGGGAGGGAAAAGAATAGGAAAAAGCTGATTATTTGATAAACCAGTGTTGTCAAGATATGGATTAAGATCATTTTGACTTCTTGACGTGTGGCTGAGGAGAGGTGCTGTGGTAATTCTGGGTAAGAGGGTATTAAATTTCTACTTGAAAGTGCCTTTCCCTTTTGCTCTAATCTTTGAGAGTGGAAAGAGATGCAATATAACAACAGGAGAGTAATGGGCTGGGAGTCAGGAGTCCTCGACCTTATTTTTGGACTCAGGCATTTAAACATGTAAGTGAAGACAATTCTGTCCCATGGAAACAAAGGCAATGCTGCTGATTTCATCTTGTGTTTTGTAACTGCAAGAGGAGAGGGGGCTAGATGAAAGGAGAAAGAAGGTTAAAATCAGTTTCTGAAATGAGAACAGGAAAACTGGGGGATCTGTTCTGGGGAAATCAATGAACATTTAGCAACTGTTGCGGACACAGCTGGGAGCAGCTTTCCAGGCAGAGTCAGTTTTCTTCAAGAGTGATTTCTCATGTGTCAACTCATTTTAACATTCACAACAGTGCCCGCGGTAGTTGGGCTACACAGTATATTACTAGTGAACAACTAGAGTTTCAGAGAGATTAAATGAGTAGGGAACATAGTCACCCAAAGAGTTGACTTGTAAAACAGGTCTCTTGACATCAATCCTGGCACCGTTTCCACTGTAACATCCTGCTGCCTTTGTTAACAGTGGAGATCTTAATTGTAATTCTCAAGGACAAGTCTGAGGCTGAAGATTGTCATTTGGAACTTATCAGGAACTGTGTGGTGTGCACCTTTTCGTGTGTATTCCACTGTGTTATAAGACCCTGGAGGATACTATTTTGTAGTACTCAGCATTTTAGTAGGTGTTTGAAGAACGGCTTTCTTGATAGCTCAATCGGTGAAGAATCTGCCTGCAATGCAGGAGACTCCAGTTCGATTCCTGGGTCGGGAAGATCCGCTGGGGAAGGGATAGGCTACCCACTCCAGTATTCTGGCCTGGAGAATTTCATGGACTGTATAGTCCATGGGGCTGCAAAGACTGAGTGATTTTCATTTTCACTTTGAAAGTTATAGTGTTAGTCTCTTCAGTTTTGTCAGACTCTTTGCGACTCCATGTACTATAGCCTGCCAGGTTCCTCTGTCCATGGAGTTCTCCAGGCAAGAATACTGGAGTGGTAGCCATTCCCTTCTCCAGGGGATCTTCCCAACCCAGGGGTTGAACTCAAGTCTCCTGCATTGCAGGAAGATTCTTTACCATCTGAGCCATCAGGGAAGCTGTGGTGTTTAGTAGAAACTTATTAATTACTTTATACTGGCACATAAGGGGCTTGCCAAGTGGCCCTAGTGGTAAAGAATCTACCTGCCAGTTCAGGAGACATAAGAGATGCAGGTTCAACACCTGGGTCAGAAAAATCCCCTGAAGGAGAGCGTGGAAACCCACTCTGGTGTACTTGCCGGGAAAATCCCATGGACAAAGGAGCCTGGTGGGCTTCCGTCCATAGGGTTGAAAAGAGTTGGACATGACTGAAGTGATTTAGCATGCAGGATGCATAGGCACATATGCTGTATATAATCATGGACTTTTAAAAATAGCTTTGGGGTTATTTCAGAAACATACATTTAAATGACACCATTGGTACACAGGGGTTAATTTTTCATACTTTATTTTGGATAAACGGCTCCTTGAATGATTGTCTTAGTTATTTCACAAATTTATATCAGGTTGGTCCACCTTTAGCTTGCCTTGGCTTTGTTTTACAAAGCCTAGATAATAAACAAAGTTTGATACTTTTTTCATTGTCCTTTGAAATTCTGCTTTTGGGGCTAATATATTGAGCAGACCTCAGGTTCTAATTTTATATTATTAATACCAACTGCATACCAAGGGAAGGGCCTTTGTAAGGAAGCTATCATTAATTTAGATTTCTGCTGTCAGAAACTATATTGAGCCTTTTAAATATTCAGTCTCATTTAATTCTCACAACAGTGCTATGTCACAGAGAGTATTACCAACCTTTCAGCTCAGGATGTTCATAGAAGTGAAGATGTCCTAAGTCACACAGGCAGTTACTAATAATTCTGGGAGTTTTATGGGTTTGACTGAGTCTTTTTGACTCCACAACCTTCGTGTATGTGTGTGTGTGTGTGTGTGTGTTTGTGTGTGTAACTCTAGAAGAATACAGAGGATAGTACATCTGTATATTTATCTTCAAGATTTAATAAATATTAACATTTGGATTTTTTTCTTCTTTAGAGCTTTCACTTCATTTTTAAAGTTTTTTTAAAAAAATAAAACTCTTCCGTTGATACAATCCTTATTGCTAAATAATATACTGCAGTTTTTTTCTGATTATCTTTTCAAGTTAAAGTATAATTGACTTACAATATTATATTATTTTTAGGTTTACAAATAGTAATCCAATATTATATAGATGATATTCCATAAAAATTATAAAAATTGACTATACTCCCTCTCCTGTGCACATTATTATATTATTGCAAATTATTTATTTTATACCTAGCAGTTTGTACCTCTTAATCCCCTTCACTTATTCCATCCCTCCCCCTGCACTCCACTCCCCTCTGGAAGCCACTGATTTGTTCTCTGTTTTCTGTGAGTTTGTTTCTGTTTGTTATCCATTTTAGACATTCTATATTGACTTCTTTCTATGATAGAATGGGAGATAATTCTGTTGTATCAGTTCATTTTTTCCTATTATCATTATATCTTCTTTTGCTTTCCCTAATATTACTTTGAAAAAGAATAGTGAAAGTGTTAGTCACTCAGTCGTGTCTGACTCTTTGCAACCCCATGGACTGTAGCCCACCAGGCTCCTCTGTCCATGGAATTCTCCAGGCAAGATTAGTGAAGTGGGTAGCCATTCTCTTTCCCAGGAGAACTTCCCCATTAAATAATTTATTAATCCTCCACTAAATACTGTATTAATATTTAAGCCTCCCTTTGTTCCTTTATTTATAGCCAAAATTCTTGACTCTATACAGTGTTAGGATGATGGTATTAATACCCTCAACCTTCCTTCCACTTAACATCCCCCTTTGCCAACAGACTACTAATTTTTTTCTTTTTCCTTTGACCTAGACAAAATTTATAATACTTTTATTTCTTGCAGGGAGAATTAAACTTTTCATGCTTTGTATGTAAGTTGATTCTAAAAGTTGAAATGATAAACAATGTTCAAATTGTCATGATGGTCTATTATTTACCACAAAGCTATTTAATAGCTATTATTATAATTCCCATCTGCATTTCTGCTGCAGATGCCGCTTACTACTTGTGGATATCCAAGGAGGGTATTCAGTATCATATTCAAAGAATGGATCACTTTTCATATTCAACCAGTCTCTTAAAATCATGATATAATTTTTGGTAATATCATGTTTTAACCATGTATTTCTTTATCTTTTTATTTTTCTTATAATTTATGACTATTTTCTTTCCCATTTAAGCACAGTTTCCCCTGACTTTATGCTTGTTTATGGCCTGTACATTCCACTTGACTGCCACTGACTTGCAGCTCTATACTGGTGTTTTGCTTCATATACTGATTGATGTTCTATACATTTATTGCACTGATTTTGTTCCTTGAAATTCAAGTAGGTTTTTTTTTTTTCTTTCATTTTTTTGCCTTTCCCCCATTCTTGGTATTTCTTGTCTCTCACTCATAGTAACTGTAGGATGGGCCTCTCTTTAATTTCCAGAGGCTTTTCTCCTGGAGTTTTGCATCGTTTTGCTCCAATATGGACTGGTTGCTTTCAAGATCTACTCTGAAGCTGCGGTCTTGGACCTTTCACTCACTCTTTTCCTGGGTGTTGATTTACCATTTTCCAAGTCTCTTATATTCTTCTTTGTCACTTTCTCTTATTTTTGGGGTGAAATATTGTGGATATCTGTGTGGTTCTTGCAAGAATTGTAATTGAATCTCTTTTATCTTTCCTGATAAATGTCTATTTCTTGAGCCAGTTTCTCTCATAGTTGTGGAGGACAGAAGTCCAAAATAAGCATCACCAAGCTGAAATCAAGGTGTCAACAGCATCATATCCCTTCCAGAGGACCTAGATGAGGTTTCACTTCCTGGCCTTTCTGAACTGCTTTCCCTGTATTTTTTGGCTCACGTCTCATCCCCCCATCTTCAAAGACGCTGTCGTAATGCCATCTCCCTGTCTGTCCCTCTGCTTTGCTACATGGCCTTTTTCTATTCTGTGTGAAGTCTCCATCTGCTGCCCTCTTTTAGGATATATGTGATGGCATTTAAGGCCCACCTGGATGATACAGAATAGTCTTCCTATCTCAAGATCCTTAACAAAGTCATATCTTCAAAGTATCATTATTTTTTGCTGCATTAGGTAACATTTACGCATTTCTGGAATTAGGACATAGATATCTTCTGTGGGACCAATATTTAGTCTACCACATTTAACCTTTTGAATCAAATATATATTGCGTTTTAAAAAGTGCTTGAAAGAGCAAATGAGGGAGTATTAATGTGGCGGTGGTAAGAGATCTCTCCAGTGTGCATTTACCACAAGACATTAATATTTGAATTTTGAAAGTTGGGCTAGTCCTTTTAATGTTAAAAATGATTCTCTTTTGTACTTAGATAAGGAGTGATTTGTTCAAAATCATATAGTGAGTGAATAGCAGACCCATATTTTAAATTGTCTAACAAGTGTCAGAATTTGTAGTGTTTCAATTATATATCACTGTTGTTGAGGTAAAAATGCTATAGATTGGAATCACCCACAAAATTCTGCCTATTCATGGATATATTTTAATAATGTAACTCTAAACACAGCTCCCAGCAGCAAAATTTAGCACAATTTTGGTTATTTTTTTATTTAATTAATTTATTTATTTTGACCGCACCATGCCACATATGGGCTCTTCGTTTCCCTACCAGGCATCAAACCTGTGTCCCCTGCAGTGTCTTAACCACTGGACCACCTGGGAAGTCCCACAGCAGCAAAATTGAAAATATGAAACATGAAAAAACCAGAAGGAAACTTGTGAGCTCTTGGAAAGACAGCTTCAGCAGCCCCTTCCATGTGTTCAGTAGTTTATAAAATGCCTGCTTGGCAAGATTTCATCATTTCTTCTCTGTTTGCTGCATCTCTGTCTGTCATAAAGACTCCGTTGCTTTGGCAAAATAAGTTAGAGCAAAAATCTAAGAGTGTATCTAAAAACATGTTCATCTTGCTGTAGGAAGTAAAATTTTAGCAATTTGACAGTTGGGCATCCAGATTTGAAGAAGCAGAAAAAAAGTAAGCATGCCAACATAGCACTTTGAAATAGAAAACACAATCCAAAATTAGGAAAAGGTGACAATCAATTTGGAAAATCATTTAAAATGAGATGATATATAGCATGCTTTAAATTCCATTTTTAATGTGTAACATTTCACAGGGTTTGAAGTAATGATCTGAAATAGATACAATGGTCCAAATGGTCTCCACCTCCTTGCCAAAAAATATTTTGAACTGCCATATATTTAGCATGTATTTACAGAGAAAATATTTCTGATACAACTGAGAAATTCATATATTGGTGATCTGAATTGACAAAACTATCAGAGTTTTAAATACACTTTAACCTAAAATAGAAGCAAAAGCAAACTGTTTATTTTTTTATCCCAATTAAGTCTGATACCCCACCTCCTGTCTAGAGGAGCCAGTTCTCTATAAACCTCAACCAACCATTGCTACTTCAGTCTATGTACCATCTTCAGCAAATCCTAAAAAGGAATAAAGGTAAGCATAATTATTATACATTAAAATGTTAGGCCAAGGTGTAACCTATCAGGTGGGAAGAAATGGGCTTCTTTTTCTATTTCAAGAATGTAGTTTTCACCACATGAAAGTTTTTATGAAAACTAAAAACCAAAGGAGGATTTAGTAGTTAAGAATAGAGTGTTCAACTGAATAAGGGCATGAAAAGCATACAAACACTGTCTGTCACCTTCCTCAAGTATTGATATTAATTTCCTATAATCTATAGTAAATACTAATCATATGAGAAGAGACAGGTTGTAACAAGTTAAGCATACTAGAAAGTGTGCTTGGATAAATCAAAGCATAGTTTAAATGAAGCACCTAGTTTGCACCTAGGTGACTTCTTAATTTGTGGCTCAGCTGGTAAAGAATCCGCCTGCAATGCATGAGACCTGTGTTCGATCCCTGGGTTGGGAAGATCTCCTGGAAAAGGGAAAGGCTACCCACTCCAATATTCTGGCCTAAAGAACTCCATAGACTATACCCATGGGGTTGCAAAGAGTTGGACACAACTGAGCAACTTTCACTTTCTTCACTTTATGAACTAAATCTAACTCAATACCTCTTTGCCCATTCTATTAGTTTGGACAAGCTACATAAAACATTCACTATGAGCTTGGTGAACAAATCAAAATGTTGGGAGGATGTTTTTGTCTTGTGATTGGAGATGTCATGTAAGCTCTGAGACCACCACCTGCTCCCCAGCTGGCAATACCTTGCCCTGTGCATCTTCCATTTAGCTATTCCTGAGTTTATCCTTAATAATAATATAAAAAAAACCCATAATAATAAACAAAGTGTTTCTCTGAGTTCTGTGAGACACCCTAGAGAGTTGCTGACCCTGAAGAGGGGGTTGTGGGAGCCCCTTAAATAATAGCCTACAGACAGGAGTATAGACGGCCCCTGGGACTTGCCAGTGGCATCTGAAGTGGGGGCTATCTTGTGAGACTGAACCCTTAACTGGTGAGGTCTGCACTAATTCAGGGTAGCTAGTGACAGAATTCAGAGAAGGCAATGGCACCCCACTCCAGTACTCTTGCCTGGAAAATCCCATGGATGGAGGAGCCTGGTAGGCTGCAGTCCATGGGGTCGCTAAGAGTCAGACACGACTGAGCGACTTCACTTTCACTTTTCACTTTCATGCATTGGAGAAGGAAATGGCAACCCACTCCAGTGTTCTTGCCTGGAGAATCCCAGGGATGGGGGAACCTGGTGAGCTGCTGGCTATGGGGTCGCACAGAGTCAGACATGACTGAAGCAAGTTAGCATCAGCAAACATTTAAAGTATAGAGGGTAGGAATTTAAAATATCCTCTGGTGCTTTAGAGAAAGTACCATGAGAGAATGCTGAAAGAAGCATTAAAAGTAACAAAAAGCAAAATTTACCCCTTGTATCTTTTGCATAATGATTTGACTAGAAAACATTTAACAAAGAGAACTTAAGTTAAATATCCTGAAATCAGACTAGCTACTTATAAGCAGTTTATTAGAACAAACTCATGTAGCAGAATAGTGAGAAGATTTATAAGAAGAAGTAGCAAGCCTAATGAGCCTGGTGACAGCTGGTTGTCCAGGAAAAGAATTTCAGTTCAAATTTTAAAATTACCAAATTTTAATATATTTTTAAATGTTAACGATGCTGAATCAGGACACTCCAATGGTGTAACTGCTATTAAAATATATGTGATTTGAGTTTAGACCAGAGTAATCCAGGTCGGTTTCTATATTTCTCCCAGTATGAAAGGACAAGAGAAATAAGGCTCAATTTAAATATGCCTTAAAACTAATTAATGATAATTAATTATTTTAATTAATATGTACAAAAGATTTACCCACAATCAGGGTTTGTTAAGGTGGCAGAATCTGGTTAATTGCATAAAACTTAAACCTTTGGTGCTTGTGGTACAGAACCTGCCTGCCAATGCAGGAGACTTAAGAGATGCCGGTTTGATCCCTGGGTTGGGAAGATCCCCTGGAGAAAGAAATGGCAACCCACTCCAGTATTCATGCCTGGAGAGTTCCATGGACAGAGGAGCCTGGCAGGCTACAGTCCATGGGGTCACAATGAGTTAGACACGACTTAGTGACTGCATGACAACGTATCAAGCCTAGCTGCATATTCCACTTTATGATCCAGATGGCTTCCAAACTCAAAATACGTGTTAATAGAGCCCTATAAGCAATAGCACAAGCAATTTCATATGGAGTAACATGAGCAATGATTCTTTTATCAGTCCTCGTAAGTGGCTCAGTGGGTAAAGAATCTGCCTGCAATGCGGGAGATATTGGTTTGATCCCTGGGTTGGGAAGATAGCCTGGAGAAGGGACTGGCAACCCACTTCAGTATTCCTGCCTGGAGAATTCCATGGCCAGAGGAAACTGGCCAGCTACAGTACATGGGGTTCCAGAGAGTTGGAGACGACTAAGCAACTTTCACTATTCACTTTTTCACCTTGACCCTCATCACAACACAAGAATGTTTATGAATAATTTTCCATCATGACCCCTTAGTTATAATACAATTTATTCATACTCTAGCTGAAACTAACCAAGCCCCCTTTGACCTACAGAAGGAGAATCTGAGCTTGTATCAGGCTTCAACACAGAATATGCAGCATGCCCATTCACCATATTTTTCTTAGCAGACTACGCCAACATTATCATAATAAACATTTTCACAGCAATCCTATTTTTAGGCACATTCCATAGCCCCTACATATCAAAACTATACACAACCAGCCTTATTATCAAAATGCTACCTCTAACAGTATATTTGGTATGAATTTGAGCACCCTACCCTCAATTTTCATATGATCAACTAACACATTTACTCTGAAAAAGCTTCCTATCACTAATGCTAGCCTTATGCATTTGATTCATCTCACTACCAATTATAATATCAAGCATTCCTCTACAAACGTAAGAAATATGTCTGGTAAAAGTTACTTTGATAGAGTAACTCTAAGTTACTCTAATAGAGGTTCAAGTCCTCTTATTTCTAGAATTATAGGAATTGAACCTACCCTTATGAATTTGAAATTTGTTCTGCTATCATATTGCACTTTATCCTGTAGTAAGGCCAGTTAAATAAGCTATCTGGCCCATACCTTGAACTAATAAATACCATCATCTTTTATCATCATCCTAACATCATCTTAACATTTTAGGAACCGTAATTGTAATAACCAGCTTCCTTTGACCACTTATTTGAATCAGTTTTGAAGTAAATATACTAGCCATCACTCCTATTATAATAAAAATGCTTAACCCATGAGCTATAGAAGTATCCGCTACACAGGCTACCTTATCAACATACTTATAATAGCTGTTATCATTAACCTACTATACTCCTGCCAATGGACTGTTACAAAAATCATCTTTAATCCAACAGCGTCAATACTAATAACAGTAGCCCTGATAATAAAACTAGAATAAAATATGTATCTCCAAATATCTGAAGGTCTTGTCTGTGGGAGAGGGGTTCAACTCTTGTGTGTGAAGTCAGGGAATAATGGATAGAACTAATGGGGAGCATATTCCAGTTGTCAAAAGATCTAAGTTGTTGTCTTGGGAACAAGGGATTTCCTACTTGGCAAGCAATGACAAAGATTCTTTTTTCTATCTCCTACGTGAGACATTGTAGAGCCCTGTAGAGTGACCATACCTCTGTTTGCCCAGGGCAGTTTACTCTTTAATTCAGATGTGATTATTAATGGGGCTCCTTTAACTCTCTGAAATGCTCCAGTAATTGATATGGTCTCTCACTTAGAACAGTGATTTCTCACCCTTGCTTCAACATTAGAGGAACCCTGAATACTTAAAAAAGACTTTATTTGGACACGTCGGTCTTAGCTGTGGCATGTGGATTCTTTGCTGTGTTATGTGGGATATTTTCTTGCAGTACACGAACTCTATGGTTGTGGAGCCAGACTCAGGAGTTGTGGGGCATGATGGGCTTAGTTGCTGTCTGGCATGTCGGATCTTAGTTCCCTGACCAGGGATCAAACCTACGTCCCCTGAATTGAATGGCGATTCTTCACCAGCGGACCACTAGGGAAGTCTCTGAATAATTAAAAAAAAAAAAAAAAGTTTAGATGCCCAAACATTGGATGCGTACCAACTAAAATCAGAATCCTGAGGTTGAAACAAGGCATTGGCAGTTTTCAAAGACTCCCAGGTGATTCTCTCTGTACAACAAGATTGAGAATCCTTTGCCTGGAGGATTCTTCCTGCATTCCTTATCTTATCTGGCCCTGTAGTTCTATTTTCTGAAAATGTATGTAGTATTTCACAAGGTAAGCAAAACTTGGAATGCTGCTACAATCTTAAGTACATGTTAAGCCTCTTTAGTTGTGTCCATTTCTTTGCAACCTATGGATTACAGCCCGCCATGCTCTACTATCCAGGGGATTTCCCAGGCAAGAATACTGGAGTGGATTTGCATTTCCTACTCCAGGGGATCGAACCTGCGACTATAACATCTCCTTCATTGGCAGGCAAGTTCTTTACCTCTAGCGCCACCTGGGAGGCCCAGCTCAGTTCAGTTCAGTCGCTCAGTCATGTCTTTTTGCGATCCCATGGGCTGCAGTACGCCAGTCTTCCTTGTCCTTCACCAACTCCTGGATCTTGCTCAAACTCCTGCCCATCAAGTCAGTGATGCCATCCAGCCATCTTATCCTCTGTCGTCCCCTTTTCCTCCTGCCTTCAATCTTTCCCAGCATCAGAATCTTTCCCAATGAGTCAGTTCTTTGCATCAGGTGGCCAAAGTATTGGAGCTTCTGCTTCAGCATCAGTCCTTCCAATGAATATTCAGGACTGATTTTCTTTAGGATTGACTGGCTTGATCTCCTTGTAGTCCAGAATAAAACAAATAAAAATATAAATTGTCATATGTTTTTTAAAAAAATTCTGCCCATATGCTTCTATTTTATTTTTTTTAAAGAGTTCATTTTCAGCTCTCCAAACAAAGCCCGATGGTATTTTTACGTTTACATTTTTTCTTATGAAGAGAAGATGTATTACATAAAGGTTTTATTTTCTTCTTGGGAAAACCCAAGTCCATGAAGATTTCTAAACTGCACTTACACTCTTCCTTTAATGAGGTAATTATTTTATCAAGTGTTGGGCTGAAAGGTTTGCCATGTGTGCAACATTGAATTAAATTGGTGCATAGTAGATATGGCATTCATTTAGCTTTCTTATTAGTTTATTAGATTTGATCCTCTGAAATATTTTACCACTTAGCTATGAGCCTTTGAATCCACTCTAATGAGTCTAGCCTTTTATCAGTTGCTTCTTGAAAATGGTTTCACTTCTTGCCCTGGCTGTCAAACGATTAGGAGCTACATGCTAATAATGCATTTTTCTCTTGGTAGTTCCTGGGAGAAAAGAAAATAGAACCCACTCCTGTCAGTTGTTTCCCTGGAACTTTCTTTTAAATGATGAAGATGTATAATTGAGGTTTGGAAAACATGTAAATGGAAGTCCAAGACTTGACACTTTTAGAGAAAAAATTCACCCAAGATTTCTGAAATGTTAAAATACGAGACTATTTTTTATCAAGTTGGTACTATTTTTTGCACATTTCTAAAGATGTGTAGGACCTCTCTTTTGGGGGGGCCTTCCCAGGTGGCACTAGTGGTAAAGAACCCATGTGCCAGTGCAGGAGACATAAGAGACCTGGGTTCAATCTCTGGGTTGGGAAGATCCCCTGGAGAAGGGCATGACAACCCACTCCAGTATTCTTGCCTGGAGAATCCCCATGGATAGAGGAGCCTGCGGGCTATAGTCCATGGGGTCACAAAGAGTTGGACACAACTAAAGTGACTGAGCATGCATGAATGCCTCTTTTTAGCTTTATTATGACACATTAGAAAGTGGGGGCTAACATGATTGGGTTTTAAAGGAAGCAAGTTAAAAAAAAATAAAAAGAGATTAACTCCTGTGTCTAGTTCCCCGTAATGCTTGGGAATCAGTTTTCTCTAACAGAGTAATCTTGGTCTGAAATGCAGAAATTTCTTCATTTTTCAACATTTGGCTTGAAGAATGGGTAACAAGACAAAGAAACCAGCTCTGTTTTCCAGTCCTGATATAAGTTGTTTGTGGCTATCATCAGACGTGCAGGCAACTGCCTCTTCCCACTTTTTTCTATGTGTTCTAATATACCTCACTTACCCTAGAACCCCAGAAAACACCCAACAAAACTGTATATCCTACAGTAAAATTATTTACTAAAACAAAAAGAATTACTCATCAAAATAAGTGGTGCTAAAAACTTCACGTAGGAAATGTGCTTCCTCCATATTTTTATTTCAGATGTCTAATCCTTTGCGAGCTCCCTCAGGCTTGTCTGATGACAGAGTGAATCTCTTCTTATAAATAAGACAAAGAGATCGGGTAACTGTGTGAAAGAGTGAAATAAATCTTGTCCACACTAAATTTCTCTCTTGTCATTTGGTCCAAATCAGTTGCTATACTTAATAGATTTGTCAAATCTTGGAAGAAAAGCAAAATTAGCATGACCAGAAAGAGAATGTATATAATGACTATATTTGAGTTGATTGAATAGTATTATATCAGTTTTTTGATTTTAAGATCCTCTGGCAGATAATCCATTATGCTTTTGTTTAGGAATCTCTTAAAGGAGGAAACCCATTCCTTCTGAGTTATCCCGAAATAAGTAACAAAATGCTCTTCCTGTTCCCTCCTGATACGTTTTCACACCCTTCTTTTAGAATTTGCTCTAACAAAGAAATACAGGAGATCTATCTTTTAACATTTAGCGGTCTTTCTTATTTACTGGCTCAATTATTTACTTGTACCCCCACCTTATTCTAGAATGGACAAAAGTGGCTTGTAGAAAATTTTCCAAGGTTACAGAATTTAATAATGGTAGTGAAAGAAATAAAATAGAAAAAATATAGGACATAGATAGATTATAATGGGGCCATGATATGCATAACCTAATAATATGTATACTTGTTAATGACTGAGCTGTTAATTTGACACTAAGTAGCCTACATAAAAAATAAACCTGGCTAGTCACACAATTCACAGGAATCATAAGGTAAAAACAAATTTATCAGGAGATAACCAATTAATTTTCACACTGAGACCAATGAGTCATTTCTTCTGGGAGGTTTGGTTGTTTTTTGTTTTTGTTTTTAAGTGGATGGCTTGCCTGGGTGCAGATTTGGAGCCCTTCAAAATAAAAGTATAACCTGTTGGGTTGGCTTCAAGACATGGAACAAAAAGTTTTAAGCAAAGGATTAAATATTCAAAGTTGGGGAAGTGCAGCAGACCCGTGAGTCTGAAGATTTCAAGGGCATATCTGTGTGTGTGTGCTCAGTCTTGTCTGACTCTTTACAACCTTGTGGACTATAGCCCGCCAGGCTTCTCTGTCCATGGTATTATACCAGCGTGGAATCTAGAGTAGGTTGCCATTTCCTCCTGCAGGGGATCTTCCCAAGCAAGGGATCAAGCCTGAGTCTCCTGCATTGGCAGGTGGAGTCTTTTACACTGAACCACCTGGGAAGTCAACGGCATGAACGACAGTGGCAATCATGCGCTTAGCAGTGGGATGACAGCTGGATGGTTGCTCATGTGATGGAAGATGAAACAACCTTCAATTTGAATAAATTTCTGTAAGCCATCTAACTGGGTACTTATTTCAGTTTAACAGGATGAAGGAAAGAAGGAATATAAGACACATTTTACTGATTTATCAATTGTTTTAAGAGGGAATAGAGCATTCCCTGGTGGCTCAGACAGTAAAGAGTCTGCCTACAATGTGCGAGACCTGGGTTCGATCCCTGCGTTGGGAAGATCCCCTGCAGGAAGCCATGACAACCCACTCCAGCATTCTTGCCTGGGAAATCCCCAGGGACAGAGGAGCCTGGTGGCCTACAGTCCGTGGGGTCACAAAGAGTTGGACACAACTGGGAGACTAAGCATACACACACACAGAGCATGCACAAGTCATTGAGAACCCATGCCATTAGTTTCATTAATAATACAGTCAATCGACATTTTCACACGTATTTTATGGGATGTCTTAGGCTTGAAAGTACAATTCAAGCTGAGGAATAAACTATTGCTCTTCTCACATTAAAAAGAAAGTGGTTATGGTGCAATCAAATATACAACATATTGGGGACATTGCATCCATAGATAAACCTATTTTCTTTACTTGCTGAATCAATAGTTTTGGGGATATTAATTTATAATGTAGTTGTTAATATTAATAATGATATTTCATCATATTTTTATAATACTGATTATCAAAATAATGATTTTGATAATGATTGTTATTGATTGTTATTCATATAAATGAAATGACCAATATATAAAGATCAAAGAAGGCTCAAATACCCTAAATTTATGGAAGCCTTTTGGTCCAGACAAGTTCCTTTCATTCTATTCATATACTGAAGAGCCCAGTTTTATTTTTGCATACCATCTTTATCGACATAGCTAAAAGGCCAATATCTAAGTTTTTATCATTTGTATGAAAATGATATACAGGGATAAGTGAAACTGAGTGAAGTCACTCAGAGGTGTCGGACTCTTTGCGACCCCATGGACTGTACCTACCAGGATTCTCTGTCCATGAGATTTTCCAGGCAAAAATACTGGAGTGGGTTGCCATTTCCTTCTCCAGGGGATCTTCCTGACTCAGGGATCGAACCTGGGCCTCCCGCATTGTAGGCAGACGCTTTACTGTCTGCCATAAGGGAAGCCTGCAGGGATAATTAATCCCTACTTTATTTAACTTTGTATCTGAGTTTTGGTTTACATGATACTTATAACTTTAGGAAAAATCTCATCTCCTTCCCAAACTGGAAAAAGACAATGCCAGTGGAATTTCCTCACTAATTAGATGTGGGTTATGAGAGAATACTGAGAATGACTCAAATATTTTGACCTGAGCAATGAGAAGGATGGAGTTATCATGAATGAAATAGGAAAGACAATGGGAAGTAGGAATACATTTTGGAGGGAAGATTGAGAGTCAGTTTTGGATAAGTTTAATATTAAATATGTGGCATCCAAGTGGAAAATTGAGAAAATGGTTGGATATGCGTGTCTGAAATTCAGGAGGGTATCATGGTCTGGAGTTGTAAATTTAAGTATCAAAGTATAAATAGTGTGTAAAACCATAGACTAATTAAGTGAGAATTAGGTAGGCAAGAGAAGTGGTCCCAAGGCTAAACTCTGTAGCCTTTTAGGAGGCTGGAAAAGTGAGGACAAATCAGCAAATGGGATTAAAAAGTAACAAGCGATGAGAAAGCAAAACCAGGAAGGAAGGTGTGTTGGAAGACAAATGCTGAAGGTTATTTTCAGGAAGAGCAAGTGATCAGCTGCATCAGGTGTTTTTGAAAGGTCAGGTAGGAGTTCACTGCTTGATTTGGCAAAGCGGAGGTCATTGGTGATATTGGTAACCACAGTTTTGGTACATAGTAGGGGGAAGCTTGACTGGAATGAGGATAAGAGAAAACAAGATAGAAATTTAAGGTGGCAAACATCAACAATCTTATTAAAAAATATAGAGGGAAGCAGAATGATTGAGTTATAGCTGGAGAGGGAATGGGGGCCAAGAGAAAAACAAATTCAAGATGGGAGAAATCATAGCGTATTTTTATGCTGATAAGAATGTTTTGGTAGAGAGGGACAATTGACAGCAAGGAATTTCTGGAAGATGTCTTTGAGCAAGTGGGAAGAGATGATGTCTACTGAAGTATAGCCCTGGAGGGTACAGGCAGTTTATCTACAGTGGGAGGAGGGAGAGCAGAGAAAGGACTGACGCGTGTGGATGAGAGTTGTGGTGAAATAGGAAACAGTCATCAGCTAAGGGTGAGGATGGGGGAGATGTTGCTTGTTCAAGGGCAGGAGAAGGCAGGCCATGGTTATCTAGGGAAATATAGTATAGCTGTCAGAGTTCCTTAAGAACTCACTTCAATTTAATACTCAAATTTCAAGTGAGACTTGTTAGCATCCTTGTATGTTTTTCTTCAGCCATGTCAACTGTCTGGGTAGGGGACTGTGGCATTGAAATCATTTATAACCAGAACTGGGAGTTTGCCTGTATATATTGTTCTACATTTAGCATTTATCATCTAAAAAAGTTTAGAAGTGATGTGAGCATTTCACAGTATGCTTTATGAGGCTTCAAATTATTCACTATTCGTTAAATTCTAGTGTTAGGCTCCATGGTTAGTAAAACAGACATGATTCCTATTCTTAGAGAGTTTACACTTACCATAAACTAAGTAGATGTTTCTGGAAGGAAGGATAACAGGCCCAGATGACATAGGTTTGGCATGTGGAGGGCCATGACATGTGGAGGACCATCTACTTAGACTGGAAAATGAATGACTGTTTTGAAAATGTTAAGCACAGGTGCAAAGAAATTATATGGCACTCAATTGTTTCCAATATTTTAAATTAGAAGTTCTCAAACTTTGGTCTCAGGACACTTAAAAAATAATTTTATTTATTTGTTTATTTTTGGCTGTGCTGGTATTCAGTGCTGTGACGGCTTTTTCTCTAGTTGCGATGGGTTGGGGGCCACTCTCTAGTGGTGTGTGGACGTTTCATTGCCATGACTCCTCTTGTTGTGGAGTATGGGCTCTAGGCGTGCAGGCTTCAGTAGCTGTGGCGTGTGGGCTCAGCAGTTGTGGCTCCTGGGCTCCAGGGCACAGGCTCAGCAGTTGTGGCACACAGGCTTCGTTGCTTCCAGGCATGTGGGATTTTCCTGGACCAGGGATCAAACCCTGTTTCCTGCATTGGCAGGTGGATTCTTTACCACTGAGCCACCATGGAAGCCCTCAGGACACCTTCATACACTTAAAAAATCTTGAGGAGTCCACAGAACTTTTGTAGATGTGGTTAAATCTATTGATATTTATACATAAAAATTAAAACCAAGACAGTTAAAATATTTTTTTCATTTTAAATAAAAATAAACCCAATTTAACTGGAGTAAAAGATCATTGATCAATAATTTGTTTTGTTTTTCTTGGGGGGTTTACTTTGCTTTTTCTGTGATGAGTATGTCTCTTTAAAACACAGAATCAGTGAAATTTAAGGAAATCTGAAATTTAGTAATTCCAATTTTTCTAGTGCAAACCTGGAAACTGAGGTCCAAAGAAGTGACAACCCATGGTCTCAGTGATGGTTAGGGATGACTAAGCTGTTTTAAAATAGAAAATGTAAATCCACCAATTTGAGTTATTGTCAAAACTATTATGTAAAATTAGTATGAAAATGGAGTACTTCAGATACACTAACTTATCATCTAGATTTGATCTACTCTCCATCCTAAAATAAATCTAATTTCTTTTGTTGTTGTTGTGTCTCTTATTCACACAAGACTAATTATTCAGAGGCAGGTACTTAAAGATGAGGCAGAAGGTCTGGAAAGGATTAAGAAGTTGCTTTGGGGTTTTCTTTTTAATTTCAAATCCTTTTAAGTCTTGGAGACATTGTGGTATATTATTCACTTGCTTCAGGAACATCAAAGGCAAAAAGGAAAGAAAAGAAAAGAATAGAAAGCCATTACAGAGTTTAGAGTTTTCTAAAATCTATTTGCTTTGCTATCCATGGAAATAAATACCCCTTTGACAACGAATGTTATTTAATGGGTAGCACTTGGAGCTGCTGCAAATCTTCTTTAGCTGTTGCACACTTTTAATTATGAACTAAGAAACAGCATAAATCCCAACTGCATCTTTAAGAGAAGTGCAAATTCAATATCAGTGCTACTCCTTGATACTAGAAGCAGCTGATGTATATCTACATGTGTATATCTGTCCATCATGTATCTATCATACACCAATTTATTCCCCCCACACCACCCCCCACCAGCCCACATACATTTCAGAGGTATTTCTGGAAGAAGGATAAATTATCATCTGCTGTGTTAAACAGAAAGTTCTTTAATTAATCAGAATATTTTCATGATGGAGGTAAAGTATACTCAGCAAGCTAGCTAGAAATTTGAAATGCATAAATAGGAATTTTGGCAAAAACCAAGACAAATATGTCTTCAGTATTCTTCCCCTCTGGCTTTTTAAGACAGATAACTTACCTCATTTTGAAGACAGTAGTACTTACTTACACAAGCGAGAAAAGGAGCAATCAGCTGTATTCGACCTCACTCAGCCTTGAGCTCCTTGTCTATTACCAGTTGCTTCTTCCAAGATACAACAGAGTAACATGTCTTATCAAATAGTTACCTGCGGTGAGGTTACAGGCTTTCACTAAAAGAAGATGAAGGCTTAGTCGCTAAGTCATGTCTGATTCTTGTGACCCCATGGACTGTAGCTCACCAGGCTCCTCTCTCCATGGGATTTTCCAGGCAAGAACACTGGAGTGGGTTGCCATTTCCTTCTCCAAAACAAGATGAATGTTGTATATAAATGAAACGTTTAGCTGAGTCTTAGAAATGTCATGTAGGACAAACAGCATTCATTCAACAAATATTTGAGCACCCAGTACAGTGGTTCTCAGTCACGGCGGCACATTAACCCCATTGGGGAAGACTTTGAAAAACACCATCAGTGCCCTGGTGAAATCCCAGATCAGTTAAATCAGTGTCTCTAGGGTAAGGCTCAGTGATCATTTGTTTTAAACTCCCCAAGTAATTCTAATATGCTAGACACCATACATTGAAGGTGAATAAAGCCAGGTTCTTCAAGAAACTCACAGGTTGATATGGAAGGCAGATATATATGTAAAAAATTGCACTGAAATGTCATATGAGATATGTAATATGCATTTTCAAGCTATTACTCTATTCTGGGAGCTATACACATGTATATTCCTTCTAATCCATAAAACCCTGCAATTTGACATTATTATCATCATTTTACAGATGTTGAAATTAAATTTCAAAAGGCTTAGTAAATTGACCAACAAAAAGCTTATTGTTCCTAGTAAATGGAACAATGGATGTTCAGTCTGTGTTTCTCTGAGTCCAGAGTTTACTCTCTTTCCACTATGGCAAAACAGTCCTGGGATCAGACAAAAGCATTTGAGTTGACTCCAGGATGAGTAGACTTGGATACTTGTGTCACTGAGTCTAAGCTTGTACTGCTCCCAGTACATTGAGAGACAAGTTGTTGGGTCAAGGAATAGCAACTTTATTCGGAAAGCCAGCAGACAGAAAAGATAGTGGACTACTGTCCCAGAGAACTGTCTTAACTGGGTTAGAATTCAGGCTTGTATTTATACTAAAAGGGGAGGGGGTATGGCTAATTGCTACAAACTGCTTGCTGCAGGAATCCTTAGTTCTTACAGCTGACAATTTAGGTTTAATCACAATGATCTTTTAAACCTCCAATAAGACAATTGTTATTTTTTGTTCTGCAACTTTTAATCTCTGTATGAAGGTTAAAGTGTTATACATTTAAAGGGAAGAGTCCTGAGAATGGGCTTCCCGTTTATTTCAGATTGTAGGCAACATTCTTTTACAAGAGGTACAGAGACAGCATGACTAAGCACGTCTAATAAAGGAATAAATCGAATATGGAGTCAGGTTCTTCTCTGTTGTGAGTGTTAATTGCTCAGTAGTGTCTGACTCTGCAACTCCATGGACTGTAGCCCACCAGACTCTTTTGTCCATGGACTTCTCGAGGCAAGAGTACTGGAGAGGGTTGCCCCTCTTCTCTAGGGGATCTTCCCAACCCAGGGACAAACCCATGTCTCCTACATTGCAGGCAGATTCTTCACTGTTTGAACTACAAGGGAAGCCAAAATCAAAGCACTTAGGTTGCCAGATTTCTGGGCTCCTCTGTCCATGGGATTCTCCAGGCAAGAATACTGGAGTTGGTAGCCATTCCCTTCTTCAGGGGATCTTCCCGAACCAGGGATTGAACCCGGGTCTCTTGCATTACAGGTGGATTCTTTACCATCTGAGTCACCAGGGAAGCCCTTCTTCTCTGTTACACTTGGGCAAGAGGATAAGGGTTCGAGGATGTGCCCAAAACCCTGAGGCATGAAAATGTATGGCTTGTTTGGAAATTATGCAGAGATCCATGAAGCTATCTAGTGTGGTGAATGATGGAAGGTGAAACTAGAAGTAAGCAAAGGTTATATCATGGGTGTTAAACTGTCTTATTTCAACATCAAAATGTTAAGGACATATAAAGTAAGCTTACAGTGATTCAGAGTGGTTGCCTATTAACTGTCTTGCTGGTAACTTCTTTTGTCCTGGGAATATCCCTCGGACATTTTACAGATATGCCCTACTCTCTTCCCCAAACATATCGTGACAGGATTCTTACAGGTTCATTTACCCTTTCTTGACTCTGACAAGCTGATATCTCTTTATTGGCTCAGGAGTGTGACTCCCCCAAGCTTTTCTGATCTAGAAGTGAAGAATAAAGTTAATTCCTTTCAGCTGATGGATACTGCGGGACGTGGAACCCAGGAGTTACTGGCAACCATTTTGCTGCTAAATGTAGGGAAAGAGAAAAACACCCACATTCATGGGATTCCTGTCAGAGACAGGAGCTGAGACAGAGCATCTCTGATTCTGACTGCCCTTTAGGTTCATCTGTATCCCTAATTATACAAGTTAGGATTATCTATGCTCTTTTGCTGTAACTGACAGCTCCCAAATCTCAGTGGTTTAAACAACACTGACTTGTTTCTTGACCATGCTGATATCTATCGCAGATAAGTGGAGGGCTCTGTTCATCATGAGCTTCCTGGTGGATCAGATGGTAAAGAATCTGCCTGCGATGTAGAAGCCATGGATTCTGTCCCTGGGTCAAGAATATTCCCTGGAGAAGGGCATGCCTACCCACCCCAGTATTCTTGCCTGGAAAATTTCATGGAAGAGGAGCCTGGTGGGCTACAGTCCATGGGGTCACAAAGAATTGGATGCGACTAAGTGACTAACACTTTGATTTTCTGTTCATCATAGGCACGTAAGGATCCAAGTTTATGGAGCAGACCCATCTCAAATGTTACTGCTCACCATACCGAAGAGAAATAAGCTAGGTCTGAAGGGTCTCTCACCAGTAACTAAAGCCCATAAATGCCATATGTCACTTCTGTTCATAAAATCATTGACCAAGAGGAGTCACGTCGTACCACCTAAGCACAGGGGTCGTAAAGTACATGCCATAAGGCCAGACTTGGGCAGAACCAGGGAACAGTTGTGTAACAGCATTAGTGACTATCATAATAACCTTCCTATAGTTTTTTTGTCTTTCCTATTTTTTAAAATTGAAGTATGGTTGATTTACATTATTGTGTTAGCTTTAGGTGTACAGCAAAGTGCAGTCCTCACATGAGATGTGCTATTATCCTTCCTATAAATTCCCTTTTAATTTTTAACTTAGTACATTAAGTTTTACTTTCATGAAGTAATTAATGCCTATAAAGTAAATGATGCTAAAGGCTTTTAAGAAAAGCAAGAGTCCTCCCATCATGTCCAGTTCTGATCCCAAGAGACAATCACTTTCAAGTTTTTAAGGTGTCACTTCCCTTTGCTGTGCCAATTACTTCTCTCCTAGCTGCTTTTATCTGCCCCAAATGTGTTGCTATCTATTATGTAAAATGCTCGTGAGTTAGGATTTTTATTTTAGTATGAATATTTCTGGCAACAAATGTGAAATATTTGCTATTGTCTTCTTTACCACCTATGTTATCTTTAAGGGTTTATTAAAAAACTTTACTATTGTCTCATTTTTTAAAAAAATTCTTTATTGATACTTTTATGGGGTTTCAGGAAAAGACAGAAATATGTCATGTATGTTAATATTTCCCAATCCTTGATTTTCTGTATACTCTAGTTGGGTTTCACTCAACTGAGATTAAAGGAGGTGGCTTAGAGGTAAATAATCCGCCTGTCCCCCACTCCAGTATTCTTACCTGGAAAATCTTAGGACAGTGAAGGCTGGTGGGCCAGTCTGTGGGGTCACAAGAGAGTCAAACAGGACTTAACGACTACACAAGAAGAAGTATGGAACTCTTTAAGTCCGTGGGTCTTCAAATTGTGGAGTCATAACATGGCTCTGCGGCATGAAATTTGTTTGAAAATGAATATTGCCAAAAGTATTCCCAGGAACTAGAGTGTATTTTCTTGCTACACTGGAAAGCCAAACATGATAATTGGTTTTGGAGAATCTATGAAGTATTCTCAAATTACACTTAGTTGTACTACATTGTCTTCCAAATCCTTTCCACCTAGATGCAGAATTAAAATACAAAAGCTGACCTAGCATTGGGATTCAACAGAGAGAAATAAAATTTTTAGTCTTGTCAGGTCGTTGATTTTATGACACTGATTTATTTTTCCCTAGACTTCAAAAATCTTTCCAACTTTTATCCCTTTTTTCCTCTATTTCATTTTGAAAATCCTTCTGGGGATCTCTTATAGATTTTTTTTTTTTTTGATAAGTGTTAGAAGCCTCTTGAGAATCTTTCAAGAGCTTGTAAGATTGACAGAGCAAAGGACAGAGTCTGTTCTCAGAACAGTATACACTCTCTATTGTATACACAGAAACTATTATTTTGAATTTTATAGCTATTTGTAGATATTCTGGAGATGATAATTAGGAGAAATGTTATCCTTTGTGATAGCCTCAGTGACTCAGAGAAAAAAGCCTTTGTGATTGACTGTTTTCCCAATTCTCAGAGAAATTTTATACGACTAGGAATATATTTTTGTCTAGGAACTTTGTTATGTTGATATGACAAATCTATTAGAAATATTATAGTAATGGTAGATTTGAGGCACCTCAGATATAAATATTATTGCACTGAAATACTTCTAGCTTCATCAAAATTTGCAACATCCTGCATTAAATTGTATATGTACCTCCAGTTGCACATACAATTTTATTAGTATTGAGACAGTAGTCTCCTTAAAAATTAGAATAAAACAAATTTTTAATTTTTTTCCATTTATTTTTATTAGTTGGAGGCTAATTACTTTACAATATTGTAGTGGTTTTTGTCACACATTGACATGAGTCAGCCATGGATTTACATGCATTCCCCATCCCAATCCCCCCTCCCACCTCCCTCTCTACCCGATTCTTCTGGGTCTTCCCAGTGCACCAGGCCCGAGCACTTGTCTCATGCATCCAACCTGGGCTGGTGATCTGTTTCACCCTAGATAATATACACGTTTCGGTGCTGTTCTCTAGAAACATCCCATGACAAGAATTTCTTTGGTTGTTAGGCTAATCTTCCCACTCCTTCCTCCTTCAGCACTTTTGTTAGGTCAACTTAATACTTTATATTAAGAAAGTTAAGGAGATTTCTTAAGAATATTGGAACTACTTTTCTTTATTTTTTGTTGAGTGAATAAGGCTGAAACATTACAGTGGTATTATAAGTTTCAGAGCAACAAAATTATATTTTAGGAATGATAAATGTGATATTACCCAACATGTGTTTCTTATCTTAAAAATCCCCACTCATCTTCATGAGTAGAGAATATTTTTATGGTTGCTTCTTTGGGTCCTTCTGTGATCATCTCCAATGAAATAGGTGTTGTGCTGCAGCAAACTAAATTGTTTTCTTCCTAAGTAGAAACTTTTTGTTTGTTTTTTTTTTTAGATAGAAAAGAAAAAAATGTAAATGATCTGTTTTTTCTCTACTCTTACTCCTTTTTTACTCTGGCATGTAAAGAAATAGTCTAACGGTTAGGGGCATGGTGTTGAGTGTGACTTGCCTTCTTTTGGACCTTGACTTGACCTCTGTTGTATCTCTTCCCCTACTCTCCACATGTTTTCAGTAATTTATTTGCTGATAAATTATGGAGGTTCAAGTTGGATTTCAGAATATTAGATGAGCAACCAGATGGGTACCAAAGCAACCCACCCTTTTCAGAAACACAGACACAACTGGAAACATTTAGGTGTCCATCAGCAGGAAAAGGAACAGAAAAACTGTGGCATAGTCAAACAATGAAATACTACTCAGAATTAAACAGAATAAACTGCTAATACAAGTAAAGCATGAAAGAATTTCAAAAATATTAAGTGAAAGAAACCCAATATAAAGGAATACATATATTGCAATAGATTTTTAATTTTAAAAACTTATTTATTGATTTTTGGCCCCGCAGCATGAGGGATCTTAGTTTCCTCAGAGTCTTAACCACTAGACCAGCAGGGAAGTCTTGGGAACAATAGTTTCTTTTTTTTTTTTATTTAAACTAGTCCTTGGAAAAGCCCAAGTTGTGTACATTTTGCATTTATCTTCAATATTCATCTCCTCACTAAGATTAGACATTACAGAAATACATTATTCAATAGTCTCTGGGGAAAAAGTTTTTCTAGCATCTTCATTTTAAGTTTATGAGGCATATATTTTTAGATAATGAACTTTGCTCTTTTAAAAAATTTAATGTGTTTTCAAATGTTATTATCTTTACCTTTTTAAACAAAATGTCCAGAACTTATATAAAATGATAACATAAAATAATGATGATACTTACATATTACCCAACATAGTAACTGATGACACTGTTACTAATCTTTTAAGATTAACATTATCATTGTTGCTTTTATGAGTACTATCTTTTGATGCATCAAGTATTGCTGCATGAGTAATTTAAATGATTTTATTGTTTTGAATTGTTTAAAAACTTTATCTAATGAAAAATTAAAAAAATTGTAGCAAAGCCACAAACTTGTGTAGAATTTACCATCTTACTCATGTTAAGTGTACCATTCAGTAATGTTACAGATATTTAACAATAGATATCTAAAACTTTTCAAGTATTTTAATGGCCTCATTAATACTGAGTTATGTTTTAGAAATATATTGAAGGAGCTTGTGATTGATATTTTATGCATCATCAAAAATTTGGGGTTTTTTTGTCAATAGACTCATTTGCAAGAGGAGTTTTCTGTACAAAGGCAGTTATGGTGCTTTTCTTATTTGTCTTTCCTTATCTTGACAGTAGAGTGTGGATTTTGTATCCAGCTTCTTTATCTGGGATGTTAGTTTTAGTTAATTCCATTAAGAAGTTCACAGTCATAGTGGTAAATAAGATCAGCTCCTGCTATACTTCAAAAGCATGAAAAGCATGTAATTAGATGACACCCCTGTAGCCTATCATAGCGTACTCTAACCAACTCATTTCAATAGCAATGATGGAAGATGTACGCTGGCTCTTACCATAATAGCAGTGCTGACTGTCTTCATATTTCAGAATGAATGACTTTAGACCTATTCTTTTTTTTTTTCCTTTATTTATTTATTTTTTCAGTGGGTTTTGTCATACATTGATATGAATCAGCCATAGATTTACACGTATTCCCCATCCCGATCCCCCCTCCCACCTCCCTCTCCACCCAATTCCTCTGGGTCGTCCCAGTGCACCAGGCCTGAGCACTTGTCTCATGCATCCCACCTGGGCTGGTGATCTGTTTCACCATAGATAATATACATGCTGTTCTTTCGAAACATCCCACCCTCACCTTCTCCCACAGAGTTCAAAAGTCTGTTCTGTACTTCTGTGTCTCTTTTTCTGTTTTGCATATAGGGTTGTCATTACCATCTTTCTAAATTCCATATATATGTGTTAGTATGCTGTAATGTTCTTTATCTTTCTGGCTTACTTCACTCTGTA